>NW_024055497.1:1403691-1617352 GCF_902713615.1 Scyliorhinus canicula
ACCAAAGAGTGGAATCTCTTGTTAGAGGAAAAAGGAGGCCTATGTGAAGATGAGGCGTGAATCTCAGTTGGGGCGCTTGATAGTTACAGGGAAGCGAGGAAGGATCTAAAGAGAGAGCTAAGACGAGCAAGGAGGGGACATGAGAAGTCTTTGGCAGGTAGGACAAGGAAAACCCAAAAGCTTTCTATAGGTATGTTAGGAATAAGAATGACTAGGGTAAGAGTAGGGCCAGTCAAGGACAGTGGTGGGAAGTTGTGTGTGGAGGCTGAGGAGATTAAGCGAGTTACTAAAGAATACTTTCGTCAGTATTCACTCAGGAAAAAGATAATATTGTGGAGGAGAATGCTGAGACCCAGGCTATTAGAATAGATGCATTGAGGTGCGTAGGGAAGAAGTGTTGGCAATTCGGACAAGGTGAAAATAGATAAGTCCCCGGGGCCTGATGGGATTTATCCTAGGATTCTCTGGGAAGCCAGGGAAGAGCTTGCTGAGCCTTTGATTTTAGGTCATCATTGGTACAGGAATAGTGCCAGAGGACTGGAGGATAGCAAATGTGGTCCCTTTGTTGAAGAAGGGGAAGTAGAGATAACCGCGGTAACTATAGGCCGGTGAGCCTAACATCTGTGGTGGGTAAAGTCTTGGAGAGGATTATAAAATATACGATTTATTATCATCTAGGTAGGAATAATATGATTAGGGATAGTCAGCATGGTTTTGTGAAGGGTAGGTCATGCCTCACAAACCTTATCGAGTTCTTGAGAAGGTGACTGAACAGGTGGACGAGGGTAAAGCAGTTGATGTGGTGTATATGGATTTCAGTAAAGCGTTTGATAAGGTTCCCCATGGTCGGCTATTGCAGAAAATACGGAGGCTGGGGATTGAGGGTGATTTAGAGATGTGGATCAGAAATTGGCTAGTTGAAAGAAGACAGAGAGTGGTGGTTGATGGGAAATGTTCAGAATGGAGTTCAGTTACGAGTGGCGTACCACAAGGATCTGTTCTGGGGCCGTTGCTGTTTGTCATTTTATAAATAACCTAGAGGGCGCAGAAGGATGGGTAAGTAAATTTGCAGACGACACTAAGTCGGTGGAGTTGTAGACAGTGCGGAAGGATGTTGTAGGTTACAGAGGGACATAGATAAGCTGCAGAGCTGGGCTGAGAGGTGGCAAATGGTGTTTAATGTGGAGAAGTGTGAGGTGGTTCACTTTGGAAAGAATAACAGGAATGCGGAATATTTGGCTAATGGTAAAATTCTTGGTAGTGTGGATGAGCAGAGGGATCTCGGTGTCCATGTACATAGATCCCTGAAAGTTGCCACCCAGGTTGATAGGGTTGTGAAGAAGGCCTATGGTGTGATGGCCTTTATTGGTAGAGGGATTGAGTTCCGGAGCCATGAGGTCATGTTGCAGTTGTACAAAACTCTAGTACGGCCGCATTTGGAGTATTGCGTACAGTTCTGGTCGCCTCATTATAGGAAGAACGTGGAAGCTTTGGAACGGGTGCAGAGGAGATTTACCAGGATGTTGCCTGGTATGGAGGGAAAATCTTATGAGGAAAGGCTGATGGACTTGAGGTTGTTTTCGTTAGAGAGAAGAAGGTTAAGAGGTGACCTAATAGAGGCATACAAAATGATCAGAGATCAGGTCAAAATGACCTGTGATCATGATAGGGTGGACAGCGTGAGCCTTCTCCCGCGGATGGAGGTGGCTAGCACGAGGGGACATAGCTTTAAATTGAGGGGTAATAGATATAGGACAGAGGTCAGAGGTGGGTTTTTTACGCAAAGAGTGGTGAGGCCGTGGAATGCCCTACCTGCAACAGTAGTGAACTCGCCAACATTGAGGGCATTTAAAAGTTTATTGTATAAGCATATGGATGATAAGGGCATAGTGTAGGTTAGATGGCCTTTAGTTTTTTTTCCATGTCGGTGCAACATTGAGGGCCGAAGGGCCTGTACTGCGCTGTATCGTTCTATGTTCTATGTTCTATGTCACGCTTGTGCCTTCAACGTCGTCCTCAAAACACTGCAATCATTTCTATGCAATAAAAGTGGAAGGTTCAGGTTTTACCAAAGTCAATCGGTGACTTTGTTAAATAGTCTTCTGCATTGTACATTTTACATCGGAGCAGTGGACGGTCTCTCCAGTGTGAGCACGTTAGTGAGTCAGCAGATCCATTTTACTTCTAAAGCTCTTCTCACAGTCAGACCACATAAAATGTTTTGTGTCAGAGTGAACATGTTGGTATGAAGTGAGATGGGTTAGAGTTATAGAGTTTTACAGCACAAAACAAGGCCCTTTGTCCCATTGTGTCTGTGCCGGCTATCAAGCACCAATCTATTCTAATCTCAGTTTCAGGGATTATTAACATCAACTCAAACAAACTCCATCTGTCAGAATGAACATGGTTCTGTCCTGGATGTGATTTTGGGTCAGTCCTGGATGTGATTAATATCAATAACAGCAGAGTCCTGGAGATACTTGTGAACTCGCTGATGTGTCTGCAGGGTGGATGACTGAATGAATCCCTTCCCACAAAGAGAACAGATGAACGCTCCCTCCCTGGTGTGAATGCGCTGGTGTTTCAGCCGGAGGGACTGCTCAGTGAATCCCTTCCCACACACGGAGCAGGTGAACGGTCTCTCCCCAGTGTGAATAAGGTGGTGTCGCATCAGGGTTGATAACTGAGTGAATCCCTTCCCACACACAGAACAAGTGAATGGTGAACTCACTGGCGATCCAACAGTTTGCACAACTCAGTGAATGCCATCCCACACTTGGGGCAGGCAAATAGTTTCTCCCCAGTGTAAACTCGCTGGTGTAACAGAAAGCTGGATAACTGAGTGAATCTCTTCCCACACAGAGCAGGGCTACGGCCTCTCCCCGTTGTGAACTCGCTGGTGTGTCAGCAGATGTTCTTTTCTTTGAAAGTTCTTTTCACAGTCGGAACATTTAAAAGGTTTGGTTTCAGAGTGAACAAGTTGGTGTGTAATGGACTTGTTGGGTTGGGTTAGTCGAGTGAACCTCTTCCACACTCATAGCAGGTGAACGGCCTTTCCCCGGTGTGACTGCGGCGATGGACTTCCAGCACAGACGGGGATATGAATCCCTTCCACGGGGAATCCCTTCCCACAGTCCCCACATTTCCACGGTTTGTCCATGGCGCCGGGGGATATGAATCCCTTCCCACAGTCCCCACATTTCCACGGTTTGTCCATGGCGCCGGGGGGATATGAATCCCTTCCCACAGTCCCCACATTTCCACGGTTTGTCCATGGCGCCGGGGGGATATGAATCCCTTCCCACAGTCCCCACATTTCCACGGTTTGTCCATGGCGCCGGAGGGATATGAATCCCTTCCCACAGTCCCCACATTTCCACGGTTTGTCCATGGCACCGGGGGGATATGAATCCCTTCCCACAGTCCCCACATTTCCACGGTTTGTCCATGGCGCCGGTGTCTTTGTGCCTCTCCAGGTTGGACAAACAGTTGGAACCTCGTCCACACAGTACACGTCTACAGATTCTCCTCGCTGTGAATGGTGTGATTGATTTTCAGGCTGTGTAACTGGTTAAAGCTCTTTCCACAGTGAGTTCACTGGAACACTCTCACTAGGGTGTGAATGTGTCTCTGTGCTTTCCCACAGACAGAACAGACAAACATCTCTCCTTCCACATTCAAATTCAAGTCCAGATGAACTGAGTTATTCTGTTACTTTTCAGTCTGAAAATCCTCTTCTGAGCCCCAGTAAAACACCTGCAGTCACTCGTGATCTACCTGGTGTCCCAGAAGATGAGATGAGTGAGTGTATTCCTTCCGACACTCGGAGCAGGTCAATGGCTTCATTCCAATGTGAATGTGTTGGTGTTTCTGCAGATCATTGCTGCTTTAAAGCTCTTCCCACATTTGAAACATTTAAAAGTTCTCACATCAGCGTGAACTTGCTGGCGTCACTGCAGGTTGGATGATAAAGAAAATCCCATCCCACATATGAAATGAAAATGAAAAAAATGAAAATTGCTTATTGTCACGAGTAGGCTTCAATGAAGTTACTGTGAAAAGCCCCTAGTTGCCACATTCCGGCGCCTGTTTGGGGAGGCTGTTACGAGAATATAACTGTGCTGCTGGCCTGCTTTCAAAGCCAGCGATTTAGCCCTGTGCTAAACTGCTGTGATGCAGGTTGAGTGTGAGTGCATCAATGAATTTCAACACAATGTGTAATTAAATTCTTTGCCACAGTCCCTACATTGGAACACTCACTCCTGTCTATGTGTCCTGGTGCTGTTCCTGTCACACCGATGTTTGAAATCTTTCCCACAGACAGAACAGAGAAACATTTCTCCTTCCACATTCAAAAGCCAATGATATTCAGGTCCTGATGAATTGAGTAACTGTCAGATCTTGATGTCATGTTTGATTTGAGTTTCCTTTCTGTCAATCCACTCCTTGTAATCCTATAAAACCAATTTGCAGAGTTTAGTGCAGGACAGAAACTTAGGACAGATAATTATAGTTCCTGGGGCATAATTATTGCTCTCTTGTTTCCCAAAGCTGCAAATCCCAGTCCCCCACACTCTCCCCTTCCCACAAACTCACCACAATGATTTCACCATCACCAATTCTGAGATGAAATTGAAATTCCTGATTATGAATTGAATTTACACTCCACCAATTGCCATGATGGGATTTAAACCCTTGTCCCCAGAACACTAGCCTGTGTCTGTGGTTTGCTGGTGTTGTGAACCCCCATGGAGAGTGGTACTGACCTGGAACTCAATGCTTACACTCAAAGATCCATAATATCCAGGTTCAGATTAATCAAGGGGCTCTCTTAGGTCTTAATGTCTTGTTTGATTTCACTTTGCTGTGTTTAAATCCTCCCCTTGTAACCCTCTGTAAAAGGAGTTTCCAGAATCCATCACTGTCAGTCCTGCTGAGTGGACAGGGATCACCGCGCATGCTCCCTGCTGCACACTGGCCCCTATGAGGATGGTGGTGGTTAACTGGGGAAAGGCTCTGCAGGAAAACCTTCCCGCTCGGTGCAAACACGGGATCGGTAATTTCTTGTTTTAATTTTGAGGCCTCCCCTCCCACCCACTGCCCCTAACGCTGCCTCCGCTTATCCGCCTCCTTCCCGCCTGAAGATGAGACAAACAAGCGTCTGTCCCTGGACATGAGCCGCACTGCGCATGCCCCACATCACAATGCCCGGGGAGTGATTGACGGCAGCTCCGGACCAATAAGAGGGGGTGTGACTGGAGGACCGAGCAGGAACGGCTGGACCTCCAACCAATCGGAGCTAATGAGGGGCGGGGCTGATCCCGGATCTCCTTCATTTGCTGAGACTTTGGATTTTGTGAATGAAGTTTGAGCTTCACAAAGACTGAACCTTCTTCCTGTGTCAAACCTCTGAGGAAAACACTTTCTTTTCACCTCAATGGACTTTTAAAAATCCCATTGACCCTTCTACAGACTCAATTCAATTCCAGCCTTGGGTGATTGTGTGGAGTTTGCACATTCTCCCCGTGTCTGTGTGGGTTCCCTCCCTGTGCTCCAGTTTTCTCCCACCATCCAAAGATGTGCAGGTTTGGTGGATATGTTATGCTAAATTGCCCCTTGGTGATCAAAGGTGAAGTGAGATAACGGGGAGAGGGCAGGGGGAGTGTGCCAGCGGTGGGGGGGGCCTGCTCATTTGTAAACTCGATGGACCGAATGGGCTCCTTCTGCATTGAAGGGATTCTATGATGCTGCCAGACATGTTATGTTCATTCAGCATTTTCTGTTTTTACTCTATATCACACACATTTTTGATCCACTAATTAGATTTATTGAACCACTATACCATCAGCTACTGGGAGCAGTGTATTGGTGTTGCAGCTTTTCTATAGAACTTTCTCTCAAATCTGATCTAATGGGAGGCAGAGGCAGCTGATTGGATTGACTCAATCTCAGTCACAAAGAAGCTCCACAAGCTCCTCACACTTCTTGTTGGAGGTGAGGTTGGAAGAGACACGGGGAAGCGAGAGTACGTCAAAAGGAACTAACTTGTGTAAGAGATATTAAAAAGTTTCAACACTCTGCGTATTTAACACAAATCTAATTTATTTGACTGTAAGGCAAAATATTAGCCCCTGTAATTGGGCTGGAGTTTGCAATCAGCAGAAAGAGACCCAAATTAATATGTTTCAGTCCTGAATGTGAGTAACAGCAAAATCCAATCACTGTAGTTACTTGTGGCCTCGTTGGTGTCTCAGCAGGGAGGATGACTGAGTGAATCCCTTCCCACACTTGGAGCAGGTGAATGGCCTCTCCCCGGTGTGAATTCGCTGATGGACAGTGAGGTTAGATGATTGTCTGAACCCAGTCCCGCAGTTAGAGCACCTGTACGGTCTCTCGTCAGTGTGAACACGTTGATGGCTCATCAGTTCCCCAGAACTTTTCCAGCACTTCCCGCAGTCTGGACATTGGAACGGTCTCTCATCAGTGTGAACTCGCTGGTGACTCAGCAGCTGGTCAAAAATAGTTAATCCCTTCCCACGCTGTGAGCAGGTGAATGGTCTCTCCCCAGTATGAACTCGCTCATGTCTCAGCAGGTGGGATGACCGAGTGAATCCCTTCCCACACTTGGAGCAGATGAATGGTCTCTCCCCAGTATGAACTCGCTGGTGTGCGGACAGAGTGGATGACTCAGTGAATCCCTTCCCACACTTGGAGCAGGTGAATGGTCTCTCCCCTGTGTGAACTCGCTGGTGATTCTGCAGGGCCGATGACTGAAGGAATCGCTTCCCACACTTGGAGCAGGTGAATGGTCTCTCCCCAGTGTGAACTCGCTCGTGTCTTCGTAGGACCGATGACTGAGTGAATCCCTTCCCACACTTGGAGCAGGTGAATGGTCTCTCCCCAGTGTGAACTCGCTCGTGTCTTCGTAGGGCCGATGACTGAGTGAATCCCTTCCCACACTTGGAGCAGGTGAATGGTCTCTCCCCAGTGTGACTGTGTTGATGAGTTTCCAGCTGGGATGGGGAAGTGAATCCTTTCCCACAGTCCGCACATTTCCACGGTTTCTCCTCGGTGTGACTGCATTTGTGGCTTGTGAGGCCTGATGGTCGAGTGAATCCTCGTCCACACACACAACACGTGTACGCTTTCTCCCCACTGTGAATGAGGCTCTTTGCTTCCATGTTCAAAATCCTATGATGTTCAGGATATGATAAATTGAGGATGTGATGTTTTGGTTTGAGATTCCAGACCTTTGAATCCTCCCCTTCGAACACCCTGTGAAACTGATCGAGAACAGAAAATAGGGAGTGAGAGAGAACCCACAAAAACACAAAGGCCGGTTGTGAAATTGAGCTGAATGAATCTGGTAATTTGTGGGGCCGGCACTGGGAAAAAGTGACCATGAAAACTGCTGGATTGTCAGAAAAACCCAACCGGCCTCTTTGGGAGGAGAGCGAAAGAGGTGAAGAGGGATTTTGTATATCTACAAGACAAACTAAGAGAGTAGTTGGCAAAGCAAATTCGATTTTGGGCTTCATAAACAGTAATATTGACACCAAAGCTGTGCTTCCGGTGGCAATGATTAGCACTGCTGCCTCACAGCGTCAGGGACCCGGGTTCAATTCCAGCCTTGGTGACTGTCTGGAGTTTGCACTTTCTCCCCGTGTCTGCGTGGGTTTACATCCGGTGCTCAGGTCTGTCCCACAATCTAAAGAGCAAATTAGGTGGATTGGCCTTGATAAATTGTCCCTTAGTGTCCAGGGATGTGCAGGTTAGGTGGGGCTATGGGGTTACAGGGACAGGGTAGGGGTGTGGGCCGAGGCAGGGTGCCCTTTCAGAGAATCAGTGCAGACTCGATGGGCCGAATGGGCCCCTTCTGCACTGTAGGAATTCTGCGGTTCTAATTCTATTTTATGAATCTTTATAAAGCTCTGGTCACCACTCTTCAGGAAGGATGTGAAGGTTCTTGGAGAAGGTGCAGAGGAGATTTACCAGAATGGTTCCAGCAAAGGAGGTTGAGGGGCGATTTGATTCAGGTCTACAACATTATGCCAGATTTCCATCGGGTGGACAAAGAAACTCTGTTTCCATTCACTGATCGTACAAGCAGTCGGGACACAGATTTAAAGTTTTGGGTAAAACCTGGATTGAACGATATAAGATCCTCAGGGGTCTTGGCAGGGTGGATGTGGAGAGGATGTTTCCTCTTGTGGGACAATCGAGAACGAGGGGTCACTGTTGCAAAATAAGGGGTCAACCATTTCAGATGGAGATGAGGATTATTTATTCTCTTGAGGGCTGTCAGACTTTGAATGCTGAGCAGGCTCGAAGGGCCTAGTGTCCTGTTCCTTGTTTGTATGTAAAAGCTACAGGAGATATGACGGGATAAGAGATATGTTTTCACACAGCGAGCGGCAATGACCTGAAACTTGCTGCCCTATGAGGGAGTTTGAAAATAAATACAATGAATGATTTGATTTCAAAAGGAAATTGGATAGACATCTGAGGGAAATAAACCTGCGAGGATACAGGGATGGAGCAGGAGAATGGGACTGACTGGATTGCCCCAGAGAGCTAGCATGGATTCAATGGGCCGAATGCCATTCTCTGTGCCATCATGTCTCTGACTCGTTTGTGTAATCTAGTTTTGTTACTTTAACCCCGGGGGGGGGGGGGGTTCAGATATCACTCAGGATAATCTGTGCTACATTCCCTCCGAGGCCATTCTATCCTTCCTCAGGTTTATTGCCCAGAACTGAACACAGTTCTCCAGGTTTGGTCTAACCAGGGTTTGTGAATCTCGGGGCTTTTCCAGTCACACTGAGACCTGAAATCTTCCCTCACAGACAGAACAGAGAAACCTTTTACCTTCCACACCCAGATGCTGCTGAAATTCAGGTTCTGATGAATCGAGTGACTCTGTCAGATGTGACGTTTGGTTTGCGTTTCCCGTCTGTTAAACCTCCACTTCCAGTATCCTGTAAATTTACAGAAACCTCACTGTCAGTTTAGGATAGAAATTCACAACATTCTCTCCTCGCCAACTTTGATTAAATGTATTCCTGGAGGTTTGATCACATGACCTGCCCCCATCCTCCAGCCATTAATCGGTCAACACATCCATCCTTGTGACACACTGCCTTCCTCGGCCAATTGGGAAGCAAAAGGACTCAAGAAATCTTTTTTACTGTCCTAATGATTTTCCAGAGACAAAATATTTTTATCTGTCCTAATGATTTCCCAGGTATGAATCTCATTTAGAAGGTTAAATTTGAATTCATTGAAAGTTTACTGATGACCATGAAACCATTGTCAATTGTTGCAAAGCCCCACCTGGTTCACTCCTGTCCTTCAGTGAAGGAAATCTTCTATCCTTACCTGGTCTGGCCTACATGTGCCTCCAGATCCAGTCAGCAGGTTGACTCTTAAAATGCTCTCTGAGATACACTCAGTTCAGGGGCAATTACGGCTGGGCAGTGAATGCTGGCCCAGCCAGCGACACCCACATCCCGTGAATGAATAGAAAAGAAAATCTGCCGTCCTTACCTGGTCTGGCCGACATGATTCCAAACCACAGCAATGTGGTTGACTCATTAAATGCCCTCCGAGATGGCCGAGCCAGCCACTCGGTTTGAGGGAAATTAGGGATGGGCAATAAATGTTGGCCCAGCTACTGACTCCGACAAATGATTAAAACATCCCTGGAGACTCCAGTCAGTCAATCCGGGAGAGTTGGTATCCGGTCCAGGCTCGCAGCGCATTCGCCCTGCGGCACCTTGTCCTCTGTAAAGATGGTGGCTGGTAACCTGGGCCTGTCACCGCTCAACTCTCATTCTATTCGGTGCTGTTTAAGACGGGACCGTTAACATTTTACTCAGGAGTTGAAGCCTCCACGGAGTATTTATGAAGCCTCCTGGCTCACTCCGCAGCTTCTATTGCTCCTCGCACCGTCAGCGACAACTGCACTGCGCATGCGCTAGTCACAGCCTGAAAGCATATGCTCCAGTCACAGCCGGACTTTGCGTATGTGTGCGGAGCTTCTGTCATGTGGATTGAGCATATTCTCAGCTGCAACGCATGTTGGGTAATAAACCCGTCATTGAAATGAGTATTTTTGATATAAATTATGTTTGCCATCTGATTACGGTGAGTAACATTGGGCCAAGGGAACAAATGTATGAAATCAATTAATACAGCACCTAAATAGTACGGGCCCTCCACCACAGTTCTCTCCTGTGTGTGATTGACAACAGTGACTACAGTGAGATGTGAATTCATTGGGTGTCTCAACAGGTTAGGGTGAACAAATGATTTTTGTCCCCATAGACCGAACTGTTAAACTGCCCCTCAGCAATAACAATATGATGAAATTGGATCAAATAGTTTGAGCTTTTAAAGTTGGAGTGTTAACCGGTGGAAACTGAGAAAATCCCTTTGCACATGTGAAGTGTGTGAGTGATCTCCCTCTGAACTGTTCCTGAACTGCACATTAGATTAATTAATGACTAACTTATATTTATTCTTATCCAGTGGAATCATCTTCCACTTGTCGATCATGTCAAAACTTTTCATAATCTTACAGGATCAGGCCATCCTTCATTCCCTTTTCCAGAGAAAAGGTTTACACCCCATCCAATCTTTCTGGCCGGGTATAACCTGCCAGTTCAGACATAATTTAAATATATTTGTCGGCATCTTCTCCAGTCCTTCTAGATCCATTTTAGGATGTGGAGACTTTACCTAATCTGAGCAGCAAACTCAAAGTTGCCCCCAAATGCCTGTATGTTGCAGTATGTTGCTACAAGGCAGCATGGTAGCATTGTGGATAGCACAATCGCTTCACAGCTCCAGGGTCCCAGGTTCAATTCCAGCTTGGGTCACTGTCTGTGCGGAGTCTGCACGTCCTCCCCGTGTGTGCGTGGGTTTCCTCCGAGTGCTCCGGTTTCCTCCCACAGTCCAAAGATGTGCAGGTTAGGTGGATTTGCCATGATCAATTGCCCATAGTGTCCAAAATTGCCCTTAGTGTTGGGTGGGGTTACTGGGTTATGGGGATAAGGTGGAGGTGTTAACCATGGGTAGGGTGCTCCTTCCAGGAGCTGGTGTAGACTCGATGGGCCGAATGGCCTCCTTCTGCATTGTAAATTCTATTACAATCATTTTACCATTAGCTGAATATGAGATGAGACAGAAGAAGCAGATCCAACGAGTCTGTAACACTGTAGAGGATCTACAAACTTGCTTCTTTCCCTTACTGCTAAACAGTTGACTTTTTCACTCTTAACCTGTCAGTTATGGCATTAAGAATAATGTGTCAGAGAAAGACTGGATTTCAGCTCGGTGACACTGGGCCAGACTAAATTAGTTCACAGGATTGTTGAGCTAATGTATCCATATCATAAAATGGATCTGGAAGGACTGGGGAAGATACGGGAAAGTATATCAGAATGATGCCTGAACGGGCAGGTTACAGCCAGCAAGAAATGCAGTGACTCGAGGAGCCATCTGGTCTCCCTCCGGCTCCCATTTCTTATGTTCTTATGAACATCACTGTAAATCATTTCCATGCTGTTGCCATTTATACCTCCCCTGGACCTGTCCTTTATTTCTTCTCTTGTCCTATTAGTTTATTTACTTATCTCATTGTCACCCAGATTTATCTTGCACCATTATCCCCTTTGTCATTTAATCACTTCAGCCTTACAACCTCACAAACTGGACCCCTCTGCAAGCCACTCAGTTCTAGGGTAACTAGGGATGGGCAACAAATGACAGCCACATCCCAAGAACAAATAAAGAAAATTTGGCAGTAAGGAAGGCAAATGCAATGTTCGTATTCATTTCAAGAGCTACAATACAAGATGAATGGGGATGAGAAATGGCCATGATCGAATGGCAGACCAAACTCGATGGGCTGAATGGCCTAATTCTGCTTCTCTATCATTTTTTTAATGAGGGAATCTCACAGAAACACTTGTAAAACAATTGTTGGAATCCATCCCAGACCTGGATACAGATCAATTGATTCTTGGAGGAGATTTCAATTGTGTTCTGGACCCTAAATGGACTGGTCCAAGCTGATTCAACCACAACAAAAACATGAAAAAGGAATGAAACCAGACGGACCACCCGGCATCGACCCAGGCACCAGAAACCACAACGGCAAACCCAGCAAAAGATTTTTAAAAACTGTTCCCATCAGTAGATTGTAAAAGTATTACGGGACACATATTTAAGATTGTGAACAAGATCTACAGGGGAGATAGGAGGTAATCATTTTATACAGATTTAGATCTGAAACTCAATGCTTACACACAAAGGTCGATAATCTCCAGGTCCTGATAACCCGAATGGTGCTGTTAGAATTTGATGTGAGGATTGGTTGTGAGTTTCCTGTCTGCGAATCCCTTTCTAAGCCCCTGTGAAAGACGTTTACAAAGGCATCACTGTCAGTCCAGAAATAATATTCAGGAAAGATAAATATTTCTCCTGGTTTGAATTCGCTGTGTGTAAATCCTCCCCTTCTAATCCCCTGTAAAAGGAGATTCCAAAGTTAATCATCGTCAATCCAGGATAGAAATTCACAACATTCTCCCCTCCTGCTTATGGGTCCAGGCTGACCGCTCATGCCCCCAGCTGCACACTGACCCTCGTCATCAGCAGTCCCTCGATTTGAGGGTGACGTCTCCTCAGGGCTGAGAGTTTCCGCCCTGGACTTCATGTGGCTGAACAGAGCCGCAGAGCTTTGGACACATGGGACAGGATGTCCAATGAGACAGTGAAATCCGGAGAGCTGGATTGGCTTCCTTTTCTTTCCATCTCTGTCACCGCTTTGCATCATCAATAAGAGATTGGGACTCAAAGACTAATCCAGTTTGATGGACAAGTTGTCTCCATTCTGAACAATGGGGAACAAGCTCCTCCCACTCATTGAAACATCTGATTGAAACAGATGACAACTGCGCATGCGCCCTGATACACATCCAATAAAGATGGCGGCCGTTAACTCGAGCCTAAATGAGGAGCTGCAGCTCCGCTCGGTACAAAGGGGTCCCGGAAACTCTTTTCCGAGGATTGCGGCTTACAACAGCTTTTCACAACGTTTCTGCCCACTCCCGCAATCTCTCGCTCCCTCCATACTGTTAAACGCCTGTTACCAATTTCTGATCTGAAGACACAGTACTTCTTCTTTGCCATTACTCACTGCGCATGCTTCAATCACAGCGGGCCCCGCCCCTCATTCACTCCAACTGGTTGGAGGACCAACCGCTCCCGGTCGGACCTCCAGTCCCGCCCCTCCACCTATTGGTCCGGAGCTGCCGTCAATCACCCGGGCATTGTGACGGTGACAGATGGTGAGAGCGGCCACAGGCTCAGGCTGACTCGCTGATTGTCCAATAATAACAGTGAGAGTCTCAGTGGGACAATCAGACAATAATAGTGGAGATGGGGCCCAGAGGAGAAACAGCAAAGGATTCACTGACTTTGAGAGTAACAAACACAGTGTCTGTTCCAATAAGAATCAGGCTGAAGTGTGAGTGAACACATCTTTGGATCCAGTGTAGAATCACAGAATCCCTACAGTGCTGAAGGAGGCCATTTGGCCCATCGAGTCAGCACCGACCCTCTGAAAGATCACCCTACCGTGGCCAATACCCCACCCTAACCCCGTAACCCCACCCAGGGACAATTTAGCACAGGCAATCTACCTAACCTGCACATCTTTGGACTGTGGGAGGAAATCTCCGCAGCTACGGGAAGAATATGTAAACTCCACACAGACAGTGACCCAACGTCGGAATTGAACCCAGGTACCTGGAGCTTGAGGCAACAGTGCTAACTACCGAGCCACCCCCGTAACTCTGTCATGATTAGACAATAACCTGCCTGTTATTCCAATTCTGGTGTACGTTACTCTGTCACTATTATTATTAGACAACAACCTATCTGATATTCCAATTCTGGTGTGTGTTACTCTGTCACTGTTATCATTAGACACTAATAGGAGGGCAAAATAAATGCAAGGTAGCAATGATATTTTGAAGTTTCTGTGTTCCAATGAGTGTGACTGGGAGGTGTGCGATAAAATAGGAATGGAGACATCATGAGAAAGGATGGCACGGCGGCAGTGGTTAGCATTGCTGCCTCACGGTGCTGAGGACCCAGGTTCGATCTCGGCCCCGGGTCACTGCCGTGTGGAGTTTGCACATTCTCCGGTGTCTCCGTGGGTCTCACCCCCACAACCCAAAGATGTGCAGGTAGGTGGATTGGCCACTCTTGAGCTCCACCAAAAAAATAGAACAAAGGAAATAAACTTAGGGACAAAGCAAAAAGGGCCGCTCCAGTTAATGTCACTGCCCGAACATAACAAAGATCAGCTGGAACTTAAAAACATCTAATGGGAGTGTATTTAAAGGGGTCAATAAAGCACCCCAACCCCTGCGGTGCCCACTGGGCATGGAAGGCTTTGATGGTGCCCATGGACACTGCATGCTCCCTTTCTAGGGACACCCAGCTGCGAATGTAGCCACGGAAAAGGGGCAAACAATCTGGTCGGATGACTCTCTCGGTCGCCCACTGCCTGGAGCAATAAATGACGCACTTCGCCAGGCCTAGAGCAGGTTCACAAGGACGTAAGTGGCACAGGTTCGCGAGGTCTTCGGCCCAAGTAGGACTCAGCAAAAACACAGTCTGTGCTCCCACCCTGGAATGACCACCCAATGGAATCCAGCTCCTCCCTGCTGGTGTGCGGAGTCTTCAGTCTGGGAGGGGGCTCAGCAAACACACTGTCCACTTGATCCCCCTGCCCCGGAACAAGCACACTGGATAGAATAAGGAAGGTTTTGTCCTTGCTGAAGGCAGATGTTATCAGTTGGGAAGACTGCAAACAAGCAGTCCAAAGGGCTTTACTCCCACCTTGTTTTTGTCCTTCTCTCCCCTCTCCATCCTTCTCTCACGTCTCCTTCCTCCAGGCAGTTCAGCAGCAACCAGCACTGGAAACAGGCAGTAAACTGAGCAACAGCAGCAGCAACAGAGAGAGAGAGAGAGCAGCAACAGCAGCAGTCACTCTCCACCACAGCAACACCAAAGTCTGCACTGGGAGTGCCAGCTTCGGATTGGCCATGCTAAATTGCCCCTTAATTGTAAACAAATAATTGGGTACTCTAAATTTATAATTAATAATAATAATATTCTTCACCTCTGTCCCAGTTTTGGTGTTTTCAAGATTACAATCTGCTGCAACTTTTGGCTGGAAAGATATCAGAAGCTTTGGAAGCACCTGTAAAAGGACATTACAATGGTCAGAAATGTTAGCCAAGGTTAGAAATTAAGATCAGACAAACATTTATCTTGGTTTGAGTTTGCTGGGTGTAAATCCTCCCCTTCTAACCCCTGGTAAAAGGAGTTTCCAAAATCCATCACTCTTCGAGTAGAGGATAGAAGTTCCAAACATTCTCTTCCCTTGTTGCCAGTCCCAGGATAACTTTTTAAGTACCCAATTCATTTTTTACAATTAAGCGGCAATTTAGTTTGGCCAATCTACCTACCCTGCACATCTTTGGCTTGTGGGGGTGAAACCCACGCAAACACGGGGAGAATGTGCAAACTCCACAGTGACCCAGAGCCGGGATCGAACCTGGTACCTCGGTGCGTGAGATAGCAGTGCTAATGTCCCAGAATTAATTATTAATACGGGTTTTACTTGCTTTGGAGGCAGTTCAGTGAAGTTTCACTAGTCTGATTCCTGGGATGGGAGTGTTTGTTTTATGGAGGAAGATTGAGCCTGTTTAGTCTGTACCCGATGCAGTTCAGAAGAATGAGAGGTGATCTTCTTGAAACATCTAAGATTCTGAGGGATTTTGATGAAAGAATATTTTCCCACATGGGGATTCAAGAACTAAGGGGGACAGTTTAAAGATAAGAGTTCTCCAATTTGACACTGAGATAAGGAGAAATGTCTTCCCTCAGAGGGTCATCAGTCTGTGGATAAAAACAAATTGCTGCAGATGCTGGAATGTGAAACAAAAACAGAAACTACAATCCCAACAGGTCTGACAGTATCTGTGGAGAGAAAAGGGAGCTAACGTTTGAGTCAGGATGACTTTGTCAAAGCTGAGTTTGTGGAATTCTCTTTCCCAGAGAGCAGTGACGCTGGGTCACTGAATAAACTCAAAGCTGAGTTCGTGTTTTTTTATCTATTGGGGAGTCAAAGGTTTCTGGGGGAAGGCAGGAAAATGTAATTAAGGGCACATTCAGATCAGCCAAGCCTTTATTGAATGGTAGTGCAGGGTTAATAAGCTGAATGGCTCCTCCTGCTGCTAATTCTGATGTTATTATTCTTCTGTTCTTCGGATTGCCACACATGGAAGTAGCACCTCCCCCTCTGGAGGGGCCTGTCAATCATCGAGTCAATGATTTTCTCTCCTGAAGCACCGCCTCTGTTACGTCATCAAGATGGCCCCTCAGCCGCTCCGCTAAACAAAGATGGCGGCCATGGAACTGGGCCTAGCACCAGATAAAAGCGCCACAGCTACAAACGCGGGATTTGCAGGGTCTTAAACCGGCCGTGTGAGCTGCAGGGGGTGTTTATGAAGCCTTCACTCCCTCCCCACCCCGGCTCCCGGCTCCCGGCTCCATTCCTCCCTCCACCTCACCGACTCTCCACCGCCCCAAACAGCCGCTCCCGCACTCGCAGACCTCCGAGCAAAGTAACACTGCGCATGCTCCAGAGACAGCCCAGCATTGCGTCTGCGCACTGGACTCCTGTGGAGTGACTGGGGCACATTCACAGCCGCATGGAGTGATGGGTAATAGCCGCACCATTGAAACTGCAAACAGTAAATACAAAATAACTTGGTTACCGATGGATCAAAATAATCTAGCAAATGATTGTCAATGGGTATTCTGCTAATCTCCATTTCTCAAAATGATTGAATGCTGCTCTCCCGTGGAACAATTCAGACCCCAATGGGTCCTTCCTCTCTCCTCCCCAGAAGACGCAAACTCTTGCTGAGTTCAATCGCAGAATCAGTAATTCCTCCATCTTCTCTTTTGCTCGTGATACTGAATGTTCAGTGTTTTCTAGAATGATCCAGTACAGGTGGATGTCATTCGGCACATCATGTCTGCACTGACTCTGGACAAGAGCTACCACTTTTCCTGGTTAAATTCCATTTGCCACTGTACTGCCCATATGACCAGTCCATCTGTACCATCCCGTAATTTAAGACTTTTGTCCTCGCTAGTTGCCACACCAATGATTTTCCATCTGCAAACTTATCGATCATATCTTCACATATTTCAAGTCCTCGATTTTATATATAATTACTGTTGGTGGCTGAGGATGCACCAGGATCTCCATCAGCACCTGAACCTGTGATTCCTTCCTGTGAGACAATCGAAGCTTTAATAACTCTGGAGAAACAATGCTGAAAAAGCTGATGTCCTGGTCAATGAAAAATGAAAATGAAATGAAATGGTCAAGGCTAATAACTGGGTGCTGCCTTCTCTGTCTCTGAATTACCTCCACTCCTATTCACTCCCCACTTATGTAATAAGCATTGACCATAATGACTGGCAAGAGTATGCTGCCAATCAGTCACTATCGTGACAGCGTGCCAATCAAACTGCATCATTAGGATGGCACGGAAGCACATTGGTTAGCGCTGTTGCTTCACAGCGCCAGGGTCCCAGGTTCGATTCCTGCTTGAGTTTTTCTTTAAAATAATTTTTATTGAGATTTTTGAAAAATGTATAACAACAGAACAATAATAATAATAGCAATAACAATAATAAACACCCCCAGCACCCATAACAACGCATATAACGAACCCCCCCCACCCCCCTCAAACCCAATAAACAACAAAATAAATTAACAATACATTAAATTAACCTAAACAATACCCCCCTGAAACCCCCGCCCCTTTTCCCCCCCCTCCCCCCAGGTTGCTGCTGCTGACCTAGTTCCCTATCTTTGAGCCAGAAAGTCGAGGAAAGGCTGCCACCGCCTAAAGAACCCTTGTACCGACCCCCTCAGGGCGAATTTGACCTTCTCCAGCTTAATGAATCCCGCCATGTCATTGATCCAGGTCTCCACGCTTGGGGGTCTCGCATCTTTCCATTGCAACAAGATCCTCCGCCGGGCTACTAGGGACGCAAAGCCTGCTTGAGTTACTGCCTGTGCAGAGTCTGCACATTCTCCCCAAAAGACTTGCTTGTTAGGTAAATTGGTCATTCTGAATTCACTTGAGCAGGCGCGGAGTATGGCGACTAGGGGATATTCACAGTAACCTCATTGCAGTGATAATGTAAGCCGACTTGTGACAATAATCAAGATTATTATTATAATTACTTTTGATTTCCAACGCCTTAATGAAGAGGCCTCTGCCAAAGATCTGCGGGTTAAGAAACACCTTCTCCAATCGCAGATAGACCACAAGAGAAACACATGACTGAGTAGATGTCATCCTTGAAATGAGGAACAGCTGACAACCTAACAATAGAGGAGGAGCAGGTTATGAAGGTGTGACAGTCAATGGAACTTTCTGTGTTTGAGCAGTTCAGCTCGAATTCCATGCTTGCCGGGTGCCTTTCTGCTTTCTCAACGATCCCAGCCTTTCCCAATTCAGGTGATGAGGATTCCTTGTCTAACTCAACCATGACAGGAAGCTGACGAGAGTTGAACAGAGACCGGGAGGTGTCCGTCCCACATGAGTACAGCTCACAGTCGTGTTCAACCCAGCGGGACATATTTACATCTGTTGGTGAGAACTTCACCATACTCCATAATCAGGGCGGCACGGTGGCACAGTAGTTCACACTGCTGCCTCACAGCGGCAAGGTCTCTGGTTCGATCCCGGCTTCAGGGTCACTGTCCGTGTGGTGTTTGCACATTCTTCCCGTGTTTGCGTGGGTTTCGCTCCCACAACCCAAAAATGTGCAAGGTAGGTGGATTGGCGATGCTAAATTGCCTGTTAATTGGAAAAAAATGAATTGGCTACTCTTAAATTTAAAAAAAAATAATAATCCATTACCAAAGGCAGTTCAGATTCCTTGATAAAAGCAAATTACTGCAGATTCTGGAATCTGAAACCAAAATAAATATGAAACTATCTTTGGTTTCAGATTCCATGACGCAGGCTGCTCCGGTGTTTATTTGTACAGCATCTCCATCTTTTACACAATGGTCTTGGCAATGTTAAGTCCCAAGTGATGCACTGTTCTAGCTCTTGGGTTTATGTTGGGTATCAGATAGGCTTTGCTTTTTGCTTCAACGACAGATGTCATCTCTGTTGAGTGGGTCTCAAACCAGTCTTTGTTGTGGGTTCCACCTTTACCAAATGTTGCTGCTGCTGTGTCAGAAATGATTCAACTCAGTGACTTCCAAACTTCATCAATAATAATGTTGATTGATTAAGTTTCTATTCCTAAGCCTGAGAAATATTTTACCGTTTTATTTCAAGTTGATAATTTAATTTCATAATGGTGGTGTCACAGTGAACAATGTGTAAGTCAGAAAGAATTGTCAGCAAGGATTAATCAGCATTTTCCACTTGGAGATCAGTAGAATGTTTCAGAAACTGAATTATAGATTTTTCACCAAAAACTCTTTCGGATTAAAGTAAAAGTTAATAAAGCTATTGCAAGTGTGTTCCTGGGAGATATCTTGAATAAAGAAGAAAGATGTTTTTAAAAAGCAACACTGCATCCCTAAAATCAGTGACAAATCCAGAATATTAAACTGCAGCCAGTTATCGGGGTTGTTGACATCAGCAGAAATAAACCAAATATTGTAAGACTATCAGCAATAACAGCTGAATCCAGTCTCTTCAGTCACTCATGAAGCTGTTGATACAAAGAACAAGAAAATTACAGCACAGGACCAGACCCTTCAGCCCTCCATGCCCATGTCGACCATGCTGCCCATTTAAACTAAAATCTTCTACACTTTCTAGGTCCGTATCCCTCTATTCCCATCCTATTCAAGAGTGTTGACCTGAAAGAGGTCCACAAGATTATGAGGGGCATAGATAGTGTGGATGGGCAGGCACTCTTTCCCAGGGTGGAGGGATCAGTCACCAGATGGCATAGGTTTAAGGTCCCTGGGGCAAAGTTTAGAAGAGATGTGTGAGGCAGATTGTTTTTACCTAGAGGGTGGTGAGTGTCTGGAACGCATTGCCAGGGGAGGTTGTGGAAGCAAATACATTAATGACATTCAGAATGCATCTTGACAAACACATGGATAGGATGGGTATAGGGATATGCCACAAGTGCTGAAGGTTTTGGCTAAGGTCGGTATGATGACCGGGACAGGCTTAGAGGGCTGAAGGGCCTGTTCCTGTGCTGTATTGTTCTTTGTTCAAAGACTCTGTTCAATGTGGGAGAAACGGTTCATATGTTCAGAATGTGGATGATGTTTTAGCTGATGGTCTGACCTTTCGAACAATATGTAGTCACGCTGGAAGAAACCTTGGAAATCTGAGGACTGTGGAATAGATTTAATCAGACCTGGAGATTCATCGACCTGTTCACACTGAGGAGCGACCGTTAATGTTCTCCGTGTGTGTGGGAAGGGATTCACTCAGTTCACCAGCCTCACTTCATCATGGTCAATCTGTACTGGACTGTTACCAAGTGCAATGTATCTTTCCTGAGGTTTGGTGGCCAGTACGGAACACAGTTCATGCAGCAAGTGAGGAAAAGACAGCAGGAATTTATCTAATCTGTGATTTACAAGGACACATTCTTGGTTCCCAGCAGTTAAGTTTCTTCAGTAATTTCCTCATTTTCCCCGAACTACCCTGCCTGTTAATTCTATTATTTCTGATAATTCCATTACTGTAGCTATAAACATCACACATTAGAATTTAATCTGTTTCATTATTCATTCTGGTTTAAGTTTATGTTGAGGTTAATAACAGACAAATTCTGTCCTCTCCCCGATCCGATTAGAGTTTCCAATAAGTTGATTCTGTGGAATGGAATGTCTTATCAGCGTTTCCACGGTGACCTGTCTGCACTGAAGCGCCTACTTGAGTTTCTAACTCAGACTAAACTTCTCTCTCCCATAACACACATTATATCAGACATTGGATGTCAATATATTTCAGCCATGTTATGTTAATGTCTCCAAAACCCTAAAAGGAGTTCAGATACACAAACATTTAAATGTGGGAGGACAAGTTGATAAAGTGTTTAAAAAACACATGGGATCCAAGGTTTTATAATTCTGGGTGTGGAGTACAAAAGGACAGAGGTCATGTAAACCTGGACAAATCATTGGTTAGGCTGCAGTTAGAATATTAGATCAGGTTTTGGGGATCTTATACCAGGAAGGATATCAAGGCCATGGAGAGGGTGTAGAAGAGATTCACTGAGATGATCCCAGGGAAGAAAGGCTTTAGTTACCAGGAGGGATTAGAGAAACTGGGATTCTGTTCATTCGAACAGAGGCTGACTGGAGATCAGAGGGAGGGGGTTTTGATTCCACCCTTGGGTGACTGTGTCGAGTTTGCACTTCCTCCCCGTGTCTGCGTGGGTTCCTTCCGGGTGCTTCAGTTTCCTCCCACAGGCCAAATACTGTGGTTAGCGCAGCTTAGTTGGATTGGCCATTCTAAAAGATTTCCCCTGAGTGTCCAAAGGTTAGGTGGGTTTCTGGGGATAGGGTAGAGGAGTGGTCCTGAGTGGGGTGCCGTATTGGAGGGTCGATGCAGACTTGATGGGCCAAATCGCCTCGTTCTGCACTGAAGGGATTTGATGGAACAGAAAAAGGTTCACATGAAATATCAATCAGACTGTACAATGTTCAGGACTCTCACTGTCCCTCTGGGCCTGCGGGGTGGGTGGGGGGGGGGGGGGGGGGGGGAGGGTGCGGTGTGTGTGGTGGGGGGGGGGGCAGTGGAAGAACTGGTGATGGTTTCTCTTATCTCTGAGTGAAATTTTATTTTTAAAGTGAAGGGTGTCTGTACTGGGGAATCTGAGTACCAAGTGCCAGCTTGAACCATTCTCCAATCAGTTCCAGCACAGCTCCCTCTACATTGCCCCATGAAACACTCCCAAGGCTGATACAAAATGGTGTTAAATACTGAGTAAATCTCCCTCCATGCTGTCCTCATCAAACACTCCCACAATAGGTACAGTACAAGTTTGGATACAACATATATCCTCCTCGGCACTGTCCCCATCAAACACTCCCAGGACAGGTACAGCACAGGGTTAGACAGAAGAAATCCCTTTGTACATTGTCCCAGTCAAACACTCCCAGGACAGATACAGCACGGGCTTAGATACAGAGTAAAGCTCCAGTTACACTCTTATAATCAAACACTGCCTGGTGCAGATACACAGGCAGGTTAGCAAAACCATCCCTGGATGCCAAGGCTATGAGAGAAGGATGGAAGGTATGGGGAGCTGGGACTATTAAAATCTGGTTTTGGGATCGCAGACTACGCACAAAGTGGAGTGGGGGAATGGGGTTAGATCAAGCTTAAAGCACATCAAGGTAGATAAATCCACTCACTTAACCTGTTTGTAGTCCTTTGCAGTCCTTAAATCCACTTCACAAATTACTTTCCTGCCTGTCTTTGAGTCATCATAAAATTTAGCCGCCAGACATTCAATCCCGTCATCCAACACATTCATACAGATTGTAAATGGTTGGGAGCCCAGCACTGATTCTGGTGACATTCCACTTGTCACATCTTACCCACCCAGAAATAACCCATTCATACCTACTGGCTGCTTCCTGTTCGCTAACCAATCCTCTATTCATGCTGATACCTGTACCAGCCTCCCCGAACAGGCGCCGGAATGTGGCGACTAGGGGCTTTCCACAGTAACTTCATTGAAGCCTACTCGTGACAATAAGCGATTTTCATTTCATTTCATTTTCGATATATTACCCCCCCACAAAAAGAGCTCTTATTTTGTGTAATAACCTTCGATGTGGCACCTTGGGAAATACCTTCTGAAAATCTACATAAAGCACATCTACAGGTTCCCCTTTATTGACATCCATTGTTACTTCCTCAAGGAACCTTGATAAATTAGTCAATCATGATTGATTCTCTGAACCCCATTTTCAATCACTGTGCCAAAAGAAAAATCAAATCTCCTCTACCCCTCTGCCAATTACCTCAGATGAACTCACTTTCTGTTAAAGAGCCTGTCAACCCCTCTCACCCACTTTCCCGAAAATTAACATATTTAATCAGGGAAAAGTCCAACAAATTCAAATATTTTCTTGTTAAAAATTTGTTGACAAAACAGAACATGGTTAAAAAAACAGAAAATTTATTGAGGATCAAAGACAACCAGAGTGACAGGATGTTCACAATGTTCTGGATCCCAAATGGTTTCCCTTTGGCTCCTCTGTACTCTGTTCCCGTGACTCCCCGCTTTGGACACAGGGGCACTGAACCCTGGGGGTCACATCATCGCCAGCCTCTGTCACCCCCCGCCCCCGAAACCTGATTGGTTGGAGGTCCAGTTCGCAGTTTAGCACAAGGCTAAATCGCTGGCTTTGAAGGCAGACCAAGGCAGGCCAGCAGCACGGTTCAATTCCAGTACCAGCCTCTCCGAACAGGCGCCGGGATGTGGCGACTCGGGGCTTTTCACAATAACTTCATTTGAAGTCTACCTGTGACAATAAGCGATTTTCATTTCATTTCATTTCAGTCAGTCCTCCAGCACCTTCCTGTCTCTATTAGCAACGTCCATGGCAGTTTCCCAACTGGGAACAGGCCCCGTTATTCTCAGCTAAATTCAGCCCTCAGCTCCATCACCTGGCTGTCAGTGACGCGAGCAATAGAGACAGAAAGGTGCCCGAGGCTCAAATAGGAAGACAAAACTTGTGGATTAGGATCTCCATAAAGGTCAGCAACTTCTTAGAAAATATCAAATTCCCAGTCAACAAATTAAAAGGATCACACGACAGGAGTTCAAGTTTTATGACTTTTAATGCAACAAGCTAGAAGCTACTTTAACTTGGAAAACTACACAGTAAACTACAAATTAGAACTTTGCCCTTTTAAATAACCTGGAATCACACTCGACGATTATAGTTATTCTGTCCTGGAAGTCGAAACTTAATTGTCTCAGAACCTGTCCAAAGTGATGATTCATTCCCGAGGAAAGAACTGCTGTTTGTAGTATATATAAATGATTTGGAGGAAAATGTAACTGGTCTGATTAGTAAGTTTGCAGACGACACAAAGGTTGGTGGAATTGCGGATAGCGATGAGGACTGTCAGAGGATACAGCAGGATTTAGATCATTTGGAGACTTGGGCGGAGAGATGGCAGATGGAGTTTAATCCGGACAAATGTGAGGTAATGCATTTTGGAAGGTCTAATGCAGGTAGGGAATATACAGTGAATGGTAGAACCCTCAAGAGTATTGACAGTCAGAGAGATCTCGGTGTACAGGTACACAGGTCACTGAAAGGGGCAACACAGGTGGAGAAGGTAGTCAAGAAGTATGCTTGCTTCATGGAATGAAGGCATGATTGCCTTAATTGGCCGGGGCACTGAGTATAAGAATTGGCATGTCATGTTGCAGCTGTATAGAACCTTAGTTCGGCCACACTTGGAGTATTGTGTTCAATTCTGGTCGCCACACTACCAGAAGGATGTGGAGGCTTTAGAGAGGGTGCAGAAGAGATTTACCAGGATGTTGCCTGGTATGGAGGGCATTAGCTATGAGTAGCGGTTGAATAAACTTGGTTTGTTATCACTGGAACAACGGAGGTTGAGTGACGACCTGATAGAGGGCTACAAAGTTATTAGTGGCATAGACAGAGTGGATAGTCAGACGTTTTACTCCAGGGTAGAGGGTTCAATTACTGGGGGGCATAGATCTAAGGTGGGAGGGGCAAGGTTTAGAGGAGATGTAGGAGGCAAGTTTTTTCCCCACAGAGGGTATTGGGTACCTGGAACTCGCTGCTGGAGGAGTTGCTGGAAGCAGGGACAATAGTGACATTTAAGGGGCATCTTGACAAATACATGAATAGGATGGGAATAGAGAGATACGGACCCAGGAAGTGTAGAAGATTTTAGTTTTTTCGGGCAGCATGGTCGGCACGGGCTTGGAGGGCCGAAGGACCTGTTCCTATGCTCTACTTTTCTTGATTTACTTCCGTTCTTCAACCAACACACCAAAGAAAAAAAGGGAGAATAGAATAGAATGTGAACTAGCAAAGCATATAAAAATGGACTGTAAAAGTTTCTGTGGCGACGTAAAAAGGAAACATTTGGCTCAGACAAAGGTTTGTCCGTTCCAGATAGAGTCAGGAGAATTTAGAATGAGGAATAGAGATCTCTACAGCCACCTCGTTCAACACTCTGGGATGTAGATCATCAGCTTTTGGGGATTTATTCACTTTCAACCCCATTAATTTCTCCAGTCCGACTTTTTCACCAATACTAATCTCTGCCAGTCCCTTGGTTCTCGGTATTTTGGGGACAATTTCTGTATCTTCCTCTGTGAAGACAGACACACATTGTTTAGTTTCTCTGCCATTTCCTTACTCCCCATTATAAACTCTCCTGTCTCTGCCTGGAATGGACCCACATTGGTCTTTGCTAATCTTTTCCGTTTCACATTCCTGTGGAAGCTTTTCCAGTCGGTTTTTATGTTTCTCACCAGTTTGCTCTCATCAGTTTCTTGGTCCTCCTTTGTTGAATTCCAATGGATCTTGTGGAATCTTTCACTTTTCTTGTGAGCCAAGGTTACATTACTTTTCCTGTTGGATTTATGTTCCTTAAAGGAATCGGTATTTGTTGTATATATGTGAAATTAAAGTCACAAAAATCCCAGAGGACCATAGGCTTTTCTCCTCTTTGACATGATGTGGAGATGCCGGCGTTGGACTGGGGTGAGCACAGTAAGAAGTCTTACAACACCAGGTTAAAGTCCAACAGGCTTTGTTTCAAACACGAGCTTTCGGAGCGCAGCTCCTTCCTCAGGTGAATGGAGAGGTATGTTCCAGAAACATTTATATAGACAAAGTCAGAGATGCTGAACAATGCTTGGAATGCGAGCATTTGCAGGTAATCAAATCATTACAGATCCAGGGAGAGGGACAATCACAGGTTAAAGACGTGTGAATTGTCTCAAGCCAGAACAGTTGGTAGGATTTTGCAAGTCCAGGCCAGATGGTGGGGGGTGGATGTAATGCGACATGAATCCAAGATCCCGGTTGAGGCCGCACTCATGCGTGCGGAACTTAGCTATAAGTTTTTGCTCGGCAATTCTGCATGGTTGCGTGTCCTGAAGACCGCCTTGGAGAACGCTTACCCGGAGATCAGAGGCTGAATGCCCTTGACTGCTGAAGTGTTCCCCGACTGGAAGGGAACATTCCTGCCTGGTGATTGTCGCACGATGCCCGTTCATTCATTGTCGCAGTGTCTGCATGGTCTCGCCAATGTACCATGCTTCGGGACATCCTTTCCTGGAGCGTAAGAGGTAGACTACATTGGTCGAGTCGCACGAGTATGTGCCGCGTACCTGTTGGGTGGTGTTACCACGTGTAATGGTGGTATCCAAGTCGATGATCTGGCATATCTTGCAGAGATTGCCCTGGCAGGGTTGTGTGGTGTCGTGGTCGCTGTTCTGAAGGCTGGGTAATTTGCTGCAAACAATGGTTTGTTTGAAGTTGCGCGGTTGTTTGAAGGCCAGAAGTGGGTGTGTGGGGATGACCTTGGCAAGATGTTCATCTTCATTGATGATGTGTTGAAGGCTGCGAAGATGATGTCGTAGTTTCTCCACCCCAGGAAAGTACTGGACGACGAAGAGTACTCTGTCAGTGGTGTCCCGTGTTTGTCTTCTGAGGAGGTCGGTGCGGTTTTTTGCTGTGGCGTGTTGGAACTGTCGATCGATGAGTCGAGTGCCATATCCCGTTCGTACGAGAGCATCTGTAGGTGTCTGTTACACTCCTCCTCGTCTGAGCAGATCCTGTGTATACGGAGGGCTTGTCCATAGGGGATGGCTTCTTTAATGTGTTTCGAGTGAAAGCTGGAGAAGTGGAGCATCGTGAGGTTGTCTGTGTGCTTGCGGTAAAGTGAAGTGCTAAGGTTGACAGAGAGAGAGCTGACTGGAGGTGATTTAACCCGAGGGTCTGCACACCTCAGGCGAGGGGCCTGGTTGAGAAGGCCGAGCCTTCATGGATAAACTCGGCCAGTACGGGAGTTGAATCCTCACTGTTGGCCTTGCTCTGCATCACCAACCAGTCGTCCAGCCAACTGAGCTAACCGACCCCTGATAAATATGTAACAATTCCTTGAACATTAGGTATTCCCTGTACCAATCAGTTTCCCACCTCAGACAACTTGCCCCTCATACCCTGATAGTTTTCTTCTGTGAGGAACACCCAGATAAATGAAACAAAAGAATCATGTAACCACCAGGGCCCATCTCCATGGCAACATGGCTTTGGGGGGGGGGGGTGTTCCAAACAGAAAATGGAACTAAATATCTTCAAACTTCCAAGCACCCTTTCACTCTGTGATCCTTGTGCAATTTGAAGCCAGGTATTAGCCAACAAGGCTCAAAGAGAATCAGCCCACTGGAGGCAAAGTGGTGAGACCGGCCAGTCCAGCAGAAAGAAACCCTCCGACCATCCC
Organism: Scyliorhinus canicula; assembly: GCF_902713615.1. Taxonomy (NCBI): domain Eukaryota; kingdom Metazoa; phylum Chordata; class Chondrichthyes; order Carcharhiniformes; family Scyliorhinidae; genus Scyliorhinus; species Scyliorhinus canicula. Next base: position 1,431,309 of record NW_024055497.1, read on the forward strand.
CACTGACCACCTGTCAGAATGAACAAAATGCAGTCCTGGGTGTAGAGCAGAAACAATAACAGCAGAATCCAACCCCTGTAATCAATTGTGAAATTGTTGGTGTCACAGCAGGTCTGATGAAACATGTAATCCCGTCTCACGTTGTGGGGTGGACGGAGTCTCCCCAGTGTGAACTCGCTGGTGTCTCCGCAGATTGGATACTTCAGTAAATCCTTTCCCACACTGAGAGCAGGTGAATGGCCTTTCCCCAGTGTGAACTTGCTGATGTGTCTGCAGGTGAGATAACTGAGTGAATCCCTTCCCACACTGAGAGCAGGTGAATGGCCTCTGCCCTGTGTGAACTCGCTGGTGTGTCTGTAGGTGAGATAACTGAGTGAATCCCTTCCCACACTGGGAGCAGGTGAATGGCCTCTCCCCAGTGTGAACTCGCTGGTGTGTCCGCAGGTCGGATAACTGAGTGAATCCCTTCCCACACTGAGAACAGGTGAATGGCCTCTCCCCTGTGTGAACTCGCTGGTGTGTCTGCAGGTGAGATAACTGAGTGAATCCCTTCCCACACTGAGAGCAGGTGAATGGCCTTTCCCCAGTGTGAACTCGCTGGTGTGTCTGCAGGTTAGATAACTGAGTGAATCCCTTCCCACACTGAGAGCAGGTGAATGGCCTTTCCCCAGTGTGAACTCGCTGGTGTGTCTACAGGTGAGATAACCGAGTGAGTCCCTTCCCACACTGAGAGCAGGTGAACCGTGTTTCCCCAGTGTGAATTCGCTGGTGTGCCTTCAGGGTGGATAACTGAGTGAATCCCTTCCCACACTGAGACCAGGTGAATGGCCTCTCCCCAGTGTGAATTCTCTGGTGCGTCTGCAGGCCGGATGGCTGAGTGAATCCCTTCCCACACTGAGAGCAGGTGAATGGCCTCTCCACAGCGTGAATTCGCTGGTGCGTCTGCAGGCCGGATGGCTGAGTGAATCCCTTCCCACACTGAGAGCAGGTGAATGGCTTCTCCCCAGTGTGAATTCGCTGGTGTGTCTTCAGGGTGGATAACTCAGTAAATCCTTTCCCACACAGAGCAGGTGAATGGCCTCACTCCAGCGTGAACTCGCTGGTGAATGCGTAGGTGCGTTATCTGAGTGAATCCCTTCCCACACGGAGAGCAGGTGAATGGCCTCTCCCCAGTGTGAACTCGCTGGTGTGCCTGAAGGTTAGATAATTGACTGAATCTCTTCCCACACTGAGAGCAGGTGAACGGCCTCTCCCCAGTGTGAACTCGCTGGTGTGCCTGAAGGTTAGATAATTGACTGAATCTCTTCCCACACTGAGAGCAGGTGAACGGCCTCTCCCCAGTGTGACTGCGTCGATGAATCTCCAGCTCAGATGGGGCTCTGAATCCCTTCCCACAGTCCCTACATTTCCACTGTTTCTCCATGTTGTGGGTCTCCGCTTGTCTCTCCAAGTTGGATGATCAATTGAAGCCTCTTCCACAGACAGAACACGTCTCTCCCTGGTGTGAATGTTATGTTTATTCAGGCTGTGTAACTGGTTAAAACTCTTTCCATAGTAAGTTCACTGATACTGGCTGTGCAGAGTCTGCGCGTTCTCCCCGTGTCTGCGTCAGTTTCCTCCGGACGCTCCGGTTTCCTTCCACAGTCCAAAGATGTGCAGGTTAGGTGGATTGGCCAGGCTAAATTGCCCTTTGTGTCGAAATAGGTTGGGTGGGGTTATTGGGTTACGGTGATAGGGTGGAGGTGTGGGCTTCGGCAGGCTGATCTTTCCAAGGGATGGTGCAGACTCAATGGTCCAAACGGCCTCCTTCTGAACTGTAAATTCTGGGAGTCTATGAACTCTCTCACTCGGGTGTGTGTTGTGTGGGTCTCGGTGCTTTTCCAGTCACACTGATGTTTCCACAGTCAGTTCACTGGAACACTCTCACTTGGTTGTGTGTTGTGTGGGGCTCGGTGCTTTTCCATCCACACTGATGTTTGAAATCTTTAGGTGACAGTTCGGGCAAATATTTCTCCTTCTGGATTGAGAGGCTGATGATATTCAGGTTCCAAGGAATCGAGTGACTGTCAGATCGAGACGAGACCTTTGAGATTTCTGTCTGTAATTCCTCCTCATCTAATATCCTGTAAAAACAATTTACAAAATTCATCACTGCCAGTACAGGGCAGAAACTTAGAACAGACAATTCTTGTTTCTATGTCACATTTTTTCCTCTCTCTTATTCCCCGAAAGCTGTAAATCTCCATCTCACACACTCTCCCTCCATTCTCACTCTGCTGTATCTAATATTCACCCTCCCAATTCTCCTGAAGGTGCTGATTCAGGCTGATTGACAGATCCAAGCTCACAGCTTCCTGTCCAGGAGATCATAATAAATACTAGCCGCAGTCGGCCATTCGGCTCATCGATCCGGAACCATTCAATGGGATCATTGGCCGATCTACCTCAGCACCGTTTTCCCACACTATCCCCCATATCCCTCGACATCTTCAATATCTAGAAACCTATCAGTCTGTGTCTTGAACATATTTGATGACTGAAGCTCCAGAATTCAAAAGCTTAACCACATCCTCGAGTAAAGATCCCTCCTCATCTCAGCGTTCTCTCCATTTTCCTGACAGTTCCCCATAACCCTCGACACTTATTGAAATTCATTCATTCCTTTGTCACCTCAAACCTTAACTACACAATGTTCCCCTTGCCGGCCTCTCAGATTCAACTCCACACAAGGTCATGTCAAAATCTGCTGCCTGTGGGCGTATTCACACTAATACCTGTTCACCCAACACCAGGTGTGACCAAATCCACTGGAGAAAATGGAACATCTTGTGAGGGGGGTGGAGATGGAGGGAGATGTTGATGACAAAACCATTGATGGGGGAAGGGTGAAACCTGTTGAGAGTGAAGATTGTGGAAATTGGAGACATATGGGTTTATCAGGGGTATCAAGTGCACACCATTTACATGGTGGAGCAGGCCCAAGAGTTGTCCTGCATCACAGTTTGGTCTGGCAACAGCTCGGTCCAAATCACAAGAAACTGCAGAGTGTGATGAACTCAGCCCAACGCATCACACAAGCTTGCCACCCCCACACTGATTCTGTCTACACCTCCAGCTGCCTCAGGAAGGCAGACAGCATCATCAGAGACCCGTCCCACCCAGGCATTGCCTTCTTCCAGATACTTCCATCAGACAGAAGTCTGAAGACCTGCATATCCAGACGTAGGAACAGCTTCTTAACCACAGCTGCAAGACTCCTCAACGACACCCTTCAGAGTGATCTGTTCCCTGTGAGAACACTATTCATGACGCCCTATGCTGCTTTTGCTCATGTGTTTGCTTTGTTTGCCCCCTTGTTCCACACTGTAACTAATCACTGTTTGTCGATGTACAATTTGTGAATCTTCTCTGTTGATTATTCTTTTGTCTACTATGTATGTACTGTGTACGTTCCCTCGGTCGCAGAAAAATACTTTTCACTTTGGTACATGTGACAATAAATCAAATCAAAAATATGCCCTTGTAACATTCCATATATAAAATATTTGACTTACATTCTGCCTGTTCTACGCACCAACAGTATTCACACAGCTCCCTTGGACCTTAGGCTGCTCCCAGACACTCCATGCTGGTCCCCAACATATAATGTCAATATCCCCTCCCCTCACAGTCAGAAGCATATTGCCCTCACCATCATTGCCCACTCAGGTCACTCTCATCAAACTTCCTCCCCAACTCAGTCAGAAGCCCTTCACTCAACTCCACCCCCCTCCCCATCTCACTCAGGTTCCTCTCTTCAGACCTCCTTCCCCACTCACTCCAACTACCCCTGCTCACTAACAATCTACTTTCCCCAACCTCCCCTCTGCATACTCAGTCCCTGCGGCTGTGATCATTTCGATCCGAAACATTAATTGTTTCTCTCCTCAGAAGCTGAAAGACCCGCTCATTCATCCACATTTTGTGTCTTTCCGATTTCCAGCATCCGCAGTATTTTGCTCTAATTTGAACCTTCAGACCTCCTCCCACCCAGTCAGCTCAGTAGAATGTCCTCCAGCTGTTTTGTTTGGTGTTGTCACCATCCGGGTCACTAGAACCCTGAGGCCCCGCCCACTAGTCCGCCCAAATCCGCGCATGCGCTCCGCTGCCCGCAGAAACAAGATGGCGGCCATTAACTCGGGCCTGTTCCCGGGAAAAAGCCCTGGAGCATAAAGCAGGAGACCGGCAGGCTCCTGTCGGTGCTTGCAGCCTGCACCAGGTGTTTATGAAGTCTCCGCTCCTTCCCCAACCGAACACCCGACTCCATTCCTCCCTCCGCCCCAGCGACCCTCACCTGTCAAAAAAAGCCTCTCCCACACTTGCAGGGCTCGGAGTAAAGTGACACTGCGCATGCTCCAGATACAGCATTGCGCCTGCGTACTGGGCTCCTGTGGAGTGATCAGGGCAGATTCACAAACGCTGGGTATGTTGGGTAATAACAGCATCATTGAAACTCCGAATAGGTAGTCGAAGATATATTTTGTTGACTCGTTTAAATAAAACGCAAATTCGTGCAAATGGGTGTTGTGATATGTTCTATTTCCCAAAGTGATTTAAATGGCTGTTCTAAACAAAAGCAAATTGCTGCAATCTGAAACTAAAAGAGAAAATGTTGGAAAATCTCAGCAGGTCTGGCAGCATCTGTAAGGAGAAAAAAGGGCCCAGATACCTCTTTGTCAAAGCTAACAGCCATTGAAAGTGGGAAATACTTATACTGTAGGGTGAGAGAATGAAAGATGAGTCATAGCCACAGAAACCAAGGGAAAAGAGAGCTAAACACAGCTCCAGGGTCCCAGGTTCGATTCCCGGCTGGGTCACTGTCTGTGTGGAGTCTGCACGTCCTCCCCCTGTGTGCTCCGGTTTCCTCCGGGTGCTCCGGTTTCCTCCCACAGTCCAAAGATGTGCGGGTTAGGTGGATTGGCCATGCTAAATTGCCCGTAGTGTCCTAATAAAAGTAAGGTTAAGGGGGGGGTTGTTGGGTTACGGGTATAGGGTGGATACGTGGGTTTGAGTAGGGCGATCATGGCTCGGCACAACATTGAGGGCCGAAGGTCCTGTTCTGTGCTGTACTGTTCTATGTTCTATGTTCTAAAATGTGCAGGTCAGGTGGATTGGTTATGCTAAATTACCCCTTAGTGTCCAAAAGGTTAGTCGGGTTTATTGTCACATGTACCAAGGTACAGTGAAAAGTATTTTTCTGCGAGCAGCTCAACAGATCATTAAGTACATGAAAAGAAAAGGAAATAAAAGAAAATACATAATACGGTAACATAAAGTACACAATGTAACTACATAAACACCGGCATCAGATGAAGCATACAGGGGTGTAGTGTTACTGAGGTCAGTCCATAAGAGGGTCGTTTAGGAGTCTGGTAACAGCGGGAAAGGGGGGATCAGATAGTGGGACAGAGTGGGGGGAAATATATGTAAAGAAAGACAAATAAATAAAAGGTAAAAGACAGTTCAAATGAAATGGAATGAAAATAAAGGGGTCAAGGTGGGCTCGAGCTAATCATCTGAAGTTGTTGAATTCAATGTTGAGACCGGAACGCTGTAGCCGTAGCGTGCCCAACTGGAAGATGAGATGCTGTTCCTCCAGTTTGCTTTGAGCTTCGCTGGAACATTGCAGCAGGCCAAGGACAGGCATGTGGGCATGGGAACACGGTCTTGTGTTAAAATGGCAATCAACGGAAAGGTCAGGGACTTGAATGCGCACAGAGTGAAGATCTACATTTGGTCTCTCTGACATAGAGGAGACCACATTGGAAGCAGTGAATGCAATAGACCAAATTGAAAGAGGTGCATGTGAAACGCTGCTTAAACCTGGAATTAATGTTTTGGGCCTGGGATGTTAAGCATGTAAGAGGTAAAAGGGCAAGTGTTGCACCTTCTGCGATTGCATGGGAAGGTGCCATAGGTGATGGGAGAGATGGGTATTGTGGAGGAGTGGACTAGATTATCTTGGAGGGAACGGTCTTTGTGGAATGCTGACAGAGGGAGTGATGGGAAGATGTGTTTGGTGGTGACATCATGTTGAAGTTGGCGAAAATGGCAGAGGATTATGCTTTGTATACGGAGGGTGGTGGGGTGAAATGTGAGAATGAGGGGGATTCTATCCTTGTTCTTGGAGGGAGGGGACGGGGCGAGGGTAGTGGTGTGGAGATGGACCGCGCACTGTTGAGGGCCCTGTCTACAGCTGTAGGTGATGAATCATGGTTGAGGAAGAAGGAACACATTTGAAGCACCACTTTGGTAAGTGGCATCATCGGAACAAATGCGACAGAGGCGGAGGAGCTGAGAGAAAGGGAGGGAGTCCTTACAGGGTGTAGGGTGTGAAGATAGCTGTGGGAGTCAGTGGGATTGTAATAGATATTAGTAGATAGTCTATTGCCAGAAATGGAGCTAGCAAGGTCAAGGAAGGGAAGGGAGGGGAGGAGTCTAAGATGGACCAGTTGAAAGTGACGAAGCGGTGGAAACTGGAAGCAAAGTTGATGAATATTTTCCAGTTCCGGACGACAGCATAAATCAGCACCAAAATAGTCATCAATGTACCGGTAAAGGGGTTATGGGAGGTGACCCGGGTAGGCCTGGAACAAGGAATGTTCCACATACCCCAATGCGCCAACCTGCCGCCCCGGAATTCAATTTAATAATAATCTTTATTATTGTCATAAGTAGGCTAACATCAACACTGCAATGAAGTGACTGTGAAAATCCCCTAGTTGCCACATTCTGGTGCCTGTTTAGGTACACAGATGGAGAGTTCAGAATGTCCAATTCAACCCACAAGCATGTCTTTCAGGAATTATGGGAGGAAACTGGAGCACCTGGAGGAAACCCAGACAGCTACAGAGAGAATATGCAGACTCCGCACAGACCAGTGACCGAAGCTGGGAATCGAACCTGGGACCCTGGCGCTGTGAACAGTGTTAACTGCTGTGCTGCAAACATTGAGAGATAATGAATTTCAGAGTGAAAACAAGACAAGGGAATGAACTATAAATAGAATGATACTGAGAACATCGAGCAACAGAGAGGCATTGGAGTCCCTATCCACAGGTAGCTGGATAGATCGATCAGGCAGCCAAGAATCCTTTCTTGGATGAGGCCTGGAATATAAAAGCAAGGAGATTATGCGAGAAGCATGCTGGTCACTGCATTAATGTACTGAGTCATGATTCATTAATTAGTATAAACCTGAATCAATTTGATTATTTATATAATTGCAGTTAGTGTTTTGTTGATCAAATCAAGAGGATAAAGTTGAAGCTGAATGACAAGTGATTGGAGCAGTGAAAAAGTCTGAATTCTTCAGTCAGTTAAAATCCAATCTGTTTAGGTAATAAGATTGAAGAAAATCATTTCAGTTAATTCCTGATAAAAATAACGTGACTTCAGGCAAATGGAATGAGCTGATTGGTGAGTGGTTGATGAATCTTTATTTATTTTAACCTCCAGTTTATTGTTGCTTCAGTCAGTTAATAATGGAATAAATAAAGGCAAAATCAGGCCATCCCAGTCCTGCGGCAATGACAGGGTATCCCAGTCCTGTGGCAATGACAGGCCATCCCAGCCCTGTGGCAATGACAGGGCATCCCAGTCCCTTGGCAATGACAGGCCATCCCAGTCCTGCGGCAATGACAGGGCATCCCAGTCCTGTGGCAATGACAGGGCATCCCAGTCCTGTGGCAATGACAGGGCATCCCAGTCCTGTGGCAATGACAGGCCATCCCAGTCCTGTGGCAATGACAGGCCATCCCAGTCCTGTGGCAATGACAGGCCATCCCAGTCCTGAGGAGAGCACATCCTGGTCACGGCATTCATCAATTATAAAGTGAGACGATTCATTAATTATCACAAAACTGAAATAATCTGATCATCGTTCAGAGAATTACAGTTTGCGGTCCGTTAATCAAATCCAGGGAATAAAGATGAAGTTGGCATTGTAAGAGTAAAGACGTCTGAATTTTTAGTCAATTAATCATTTGAGGGGTTTAGATATTAACAATTAACAAAAACGGGTGGCATGATGGCACACTGGTTAGCACTGCTGCCTGAAGGCGCTGAGGACCTGGTTTCGTTCCCAGCCCAGGATCACTGTCCGAGTGGAGTTTGCACATTCTCCCTGTGTTTGCGTGTGTCTTACCCCTACAACCCAAAGATGAGCAGGGTCGGTGAATTGGTCATGCTAAATTGTCCCTTAATTTAAAAAAAAGAATTGGATACTTTAAATTTATTTTTTAAAAACAATTATCAAAACATTTTCAGTTAATTCCGTATAAAAGGTGACTTCAGCTCAACGGAAGAAACTGATTGGTGAGAAGCTGATGAATCTTTATTTGTTTTAATCTTAAATTTATTTTGCTTAAGTCAAATAATCAAATAATTAAAGACCTGGCCGTGTATTCCAGTCCTGCTCCACGTGGGAAAACCAGGATACTTCTCATGTCCAGAACAATCACAAGTGCAGGAAGTGACATCGCTGGAGCATCAGGAAGCAAAGGGCAATGGTCAAGAGGTATGTTTGTGATTGGTGGAGTATTTCCAGTGGGATTCTAGATTTCCCAGGACACGATTCCATGCTTCTTGAGTTCTATATCAATGCTTTAGACTTTAACGTGGGGACAGGATTAAGTTATTTACGGTCCTCTTTTTGGCAGTGAGAAAGAAAGCTGCAGACTTTTATTATTCATTTATGGGATGTGGACTTCACTGGTTGGGCCAGCATTTATTGCCCATCCCTAGATGCCCTTCAGAACGTGGCGGGGAGTTTCCTTCTTGAACCGCTGCAGTCCTTCAGGTCTAGGTACACCCACTGTGCTGTTAGGAAGAGAGTTCCAGGATTTTATCCCAGTGACAGCGAAGGAACGGTGATATATTTCCCAGTCGGGGTGGTGAGTGACTTGGAGGGGAGCCTCCAGCTGGTGGGGTTCCCAGTGATCTACTGCTCTTGGCCTTCGAGATGGCGGTGGTCATGGGTTTGGAAGGTGCTGAATAAGGAACATTGGTCAGTTACTGCAGTGCATCTTGTAGACGGTACACATGGCTGCCACTGTTCATCGGTGATAGATGGTTTGAATGTTTGTGGAAGGGGGAGCAATCAAGCGGGCTGCTTTGTCCTGGATGCTGTTGAGCTTCTTGAGTGTTGTTGGAGCTGCACTCATCCAGGCAACTGGAGAGTATTCCATTATACTCCTGACTTGTGCATTGCAGGCTTTGAGAGGGGGGGGGGGGGGGGGGGGGGGGGGAGGGGGTTCAGGAGATGAGTTACCCTTCGTAGGATTCCTAGTCTTTGACCTTTCCTGGTAACCACAGTATTAATATGCCTCATCCAGTTAATTTTTTGATCAATGGCACCCCCCAGGATGTTGATTGTGAGGAATTCAGCAATGGTAATATCATTCAACGTCAAGGGACGATTGTTAGATCCTCTCTTGGAAGATATGGTGATTGCCTGACACTTGTGTGGCACGAATGTAACTTGCCACTTCTCAGCCCAAGCCTGGATATTGTCTAGGTCTTGCTGCATTTGGACATGGACTGCTTCATTATCTGAGGGTTGGCGAATGATTCTGAACACTGTGCAGTCATCCGCAAACATCCCCACTTCTGACCTTATGATGAAGGCAGGTCATTGATGAAGCAGCTGAAGATGGTTGGGCCGAAGACACTACCTTGAGGAATGCCTGCAGTGATGTCTGTGCGGAGTCTGCACGTCCTCCCTGTGTGTGCGTGGGTTTCCTCCGGGTGCTCCGGTTTCCTCCCACAGTCCAAAGATGTGCGGGTTAGGTGGATTGGCCATGATAAATTGCCCGTAGTGTCCTAAAAGTAAGGTTAAGGAGGGGGTGGGGTTGTTGGGTTACCGGTATAGGGTGGATAAGGGTTTGAGTAGGGTGATCATTGCTCGGCACAACATCGACGGCCGAAGGGCCTGTTCTGTGCTGTACTGTTCTATGTTCTATGTCCTGGAGCTGAAATGGTTGGCCTCTAATCACCACAACCATCTTTCTTTGTGCCAGGTACGACTCCAACCAGCGGAGAGTTTTCCCCTGATTCCCAGTGAGTCCAGATTAGCTAGGGCTCCTGGATGCCATACTCGGTCAAATGCTGCCTTGATGTCAAGGGCAGACACTCTCACCTCACCTCTGGCATTCAGCGCTTTTGTCCATGTTTGAACCAAGGCTGTAATGACAGCAGGAAGACATCAATAGACTGATCAGCGGGCCAGAAAAGTAGCAAACAGGTCAATCCAGAGAAACGTGGGATAATAAATACATTTGTGGTGGAAAAACACGGCAATGGGAAAGAATATGAATGGTATGATAGTGAGGTGAGAGGGACAAAGGGGCATTAGAGTGCATGTCCACAGATCCCTGAAGGTGACAGGAGAGGTAGATACGGTGATTGGAAAGGCAGAGAGGATTCTTTGTTATTCACGGGGACACAGTACTAGAGCAGGGAATATTCCCGACAATTTCTATTGGAGGAAAGACCTGAAACCCCTCTCTCCACAGATGCTGCCAGAGCTGCTGAGTACTTCCAGCATTTTCTGTGTTTCTAATAAGATCAGGGAGGTTATACTGGAGGTGTCCAAAACACTAGTTAAACCACAGCTTCATTACTGAGTAAAGTTCTGGGCACCACATTACAGGAAGGATGTGTTCATCCCAAAGAGAATGCAGAGGAGATTGACGAGGATGTTGACACAAATAGAGAATTTAAACAATGAGGAAAGATTGGAGAGGCCGAGGTGGTTTTCTGCGGAACAGAGAATGCTGAGGAGAGATTAACTGAGGTATTTAACATTCTGAGGGGCCCGGATAGAATGGATAAGAAGGATCTATTTCATTAACAGATCAATAACCAAGGGGTTTAGATTTAAAGTAATTAGCAGAAGATTGCGAGTGGAAGGGGGAAATCATTTCAGTGGTAGGAGTCTAGAACTCACTGTCCGATAGGGTCACAGAGGCAGAAATCCTGATCACTTTCAAATTCTCTTGAAATATCCAATTGAAATATCCTCTTGGATATCCAATTGAAGGACTGGGACATACAGGGCAATCGACTGAGATCTGCAAAATAGGATTAAGCTGAATAGCTCCACTTCAGCCAGCACACACACAATGGGCCAAATGGCCTCTATCTGTACCAGAGCTTTGAGGTTTTTACTCTGATCGTTGGAGTTTGTTTCTGATGAAAATAACCTCGAAGAGACTGGAGTTTAACATCCTGGATATTGGTGAAACAAATCAGCTGTTTTAAACACGTTGTAGATTTTTGTCTTACCCGCCTGAGTGTTTAGTATCACCTGGCTGGAGCTCAGAAAGGACAATCTCACCTCATAGAATCAGAGAATTTACAGTGCAGGAGGAGGCCATTCAGTCCATTGAGTCTGTACCAGCCCTGGGAAAGAGCATTCTACTTAAGCCCATGCCTCCACCCTATCCCCACAACCCAGCAACCCCACCTAATCTTTTTGGACACTCAGGGCAATTTAGCACAGTCAAACCACCTAACCTGCACATCTTTGGACTGTGGGAGGAAAGCGGATCACCCGAAAGAAACCCACGCAGACACGGGGAGAACTTCCAGACTCTGCACAGACAATGACCAAGACGGATATCGAACCCTGGTCCCAGGTGCTGTGAATCAATGGTGCTACCCACTGTGCTACCGTGCCGCCCTTGCATCCAAGCTCCCGGATTGTCTGTCTTCTCTCCGAGGGACAGTACCTGAAGAGACAGAAATGTTGACAATATCCGTGGACACAGGGTAGTTGGCTGATCAGTAGCTCAGTGGGAATAGGGTCGATGGGCCAGGAGCTGGGTCTCATGGACAAGATGAGCTCTCAGAGGGCAGGAGAGAAGGTGGGAGAGAAACTAGAGAAAGATGTGGGTTCAGGGCTTGGGAAAGGATGTAATTTAGAGACATTTTGGTCCGGTGGGCTCGTGGAAGGGAGGGAAGCAGCAGAGGCAGCTGATCGGATTGACTCAATCTCAGTCACAAAGAATCTCCACAAGCTCCTCACACTTCTTGTTGGAGGTGAGGATGGAAGAGATGGGGAGAGCGAGAGTACTTCAAAAGAAACTAACTTGTGTCAGAGATATCAAAAAGTTTCAACACACTGCAGATTTAACACAAATCTAATTTATTTGATTTTTAGCCAGAATATTAGCCCCTGTAAATGGGCTGGCGTTTGTTATCAGCAGAAAAGACCCAAATGAATATGGCTCAGTCCTGAATGTGAGTAACAGCAAAATCCAATCACTGTGGTTACTTGTGGCTTCATTGGTGTCTCAGCAGGTTGGATGACTGAGTGAATCCCTTCCCACTCTCTAAGCAGGTGAATGGTCTCTCCCCAGTGTGAATCCGCTGGTGACTCAGCAGGTTGGATGACTGAGTGAATCTCTTCCCACACTCGGAGCAGGTGAATGGTCTCTCCCCAGTGTGAACTCGCTGGTGTCTCAGCAGGTGGGATGAAGTGGCAAAACCCTTCCCACACTCGGAGCAGGTGAATGGTCTCTCCCTAGTGTGAACTTGCTGGTGACTCAGCAGGTTGGATGAGTGACTGAATCTCTTCCCACACTTTGAGCAGGTGAATGGCCTCTCCCCAGTGTGAACTCGCTGGTGACTCACCAGGTTGAATGACTGAGTGAATCCCTTTCCACACTCGGAGCAGGTGAATGGCCTCTCCCCAGTGTGAATTATCTGGTGACTCAGCAGGTGGGATGACTTAGTGAAACCCTTCCCACACTCTAAGCAGGTGAATGGTCTCTCGCCAGTGTGAATTCGCTGGTGCATCAGCAGGTTGGATGAGTGACTGAATCTCTTCCCACACTTGGGGCAGGTGAATGGTCTCTCCCCAGTGTGAACTCGCTGGTGTTTCCGCAGTGTGGATGACTCAGTGAAACCCTTCCCACACTTGGAGCAGGTGAATGGTTTCTCCCCAGTGTGAATTCGCTGGTGACTCAGCAGGTTGGTTGAGTGAGTGAATCCCTTCCCACACTCGGAGCAGGTGAACGATCTCTCCCCAGTGTGACTTTGCTGGTGTCTCAGCAGGGCCGATGACCGAATGAATCCCTTCCCACACTTGGAGCAGGCGAATGGCCTCTCCCCAGTATGAATTTGCTGATGTACAGCGAGATCAGCTGATCGTCTGAACCCAGTCCCGCAGTCAGAGCACCTAAACGGTTTCTCGTCAGTGTGAACACGTTGATGGCACATTAGTTCCCCAGAACGTTTATAGCACTTCCCGCAATCTGGACATTGAAACGGTCTCTCATCAGTGTGAACTCGCTGGTGACTCAGCAGGGTGGATGACTGAGTGAATCCTTTCCCACACTTGGAGCAGGTGAATGGTCTCTCCCCAGTGTGACTGCGTTGATGAGTTTCCAGCCTGGATGGGTAAGTGAATCCTTTGCCACAGTCCACACATTTCCACGGTTTCTCCTCAGTGTGACTGCATTTGTGGCTTGTGAGGCCTGATGATTGACTAAATCCTCGTCCACACACACAACACGTGTACGGTTTCTCCCCACTGTGAATGATGCTTTTTCCTTCCATGATCAAAATCTGCTGATATTTAGGATATGATAAATTGAGGACTCTGTCAGATCCTGATGTGATGCTTGGTTTGAGTTTCTGGACTTTGAAGCCTCCCCTTCGAACACCCTGTGAAACTGATTTAAAACAGAAAATAGGGAGTGAGAGAGAACCCAGAAAAACACAAAGGCGGGCAGCACGGTGGCACAGTGTGTTAGCCCTGCTGCCTCACGGCTCCGAGGTCCCAGGTTCGATCTTGGCCCCGGGTCACTGTCCATGTGGAGTTTGCACATTCTCCCTGTGTTTGCGTCGGTTTCACCCCCACAAACCAAATATGTGCAGGATAGGTGGACTGGCCATGCTAAATTGCCCCTTAATTGGAAAAACTGAATTGGATAATCTAAATTTATTTTAGAAAAACACAAAAGCAGGTTGTGAAATTGAACTGAATGAATATGGTCATTTGTGGGGCCGGTTCTGGGAAAAAGTGACCATGAAAACTGCTGGATTGTCACAAAAACCCAACTGGCCTCTTTGGGAGGAGAGAGAAAGAGGTGAAGAGGGAATTTGTATATCTACAAGACATATTAAGAGAGTTGATGGCAAAGCAAATTCGATCTTGAGCTTCATAAACAGTAACATTGATACCAAAACTATGCTTCTGGTGGAACGGTAGTTAGCACTGCTGCCTCACAGCGCCAGGGACCCGGGTTCAATTCTGGCCTTGGTGACTGTCTGTGTGGAGTTTGCACTTTCTCCCCGTGTCTGCGTGGGTTTCCACTAACAGTCCAAAGAAGGGAAAGTTAGGTGGATTGGCCTTGATAAATTGCCCCTCAGTGTCCAGGGATGTGCAGGTTAGATGGGGCTATGGGGGTTCCAGGGACAGGGTAGGGATGTGGGCCTAGGCAGGGTGCCCTTTCAGAGAATCGGTGCAGACTTGATGGGACGAATGGCCCCCTTTTGCACTGCAGGAATTCTACAGTTCTAATTCTATTCTATGAATCTTTATAAAGCTCTGGTCACCACTGTTCAGGAAGGATGTGAAGGTTCTTGGAGAAGGTGCAGAGGAGATTTACCAGAATGGTTCCAGCAAAGGAGGTTGAGGGGAGATTTGATTCAGGTCTACAAGATTACGCCAGATTTCCATCGGGTGGACAAAGAAACTCTGTTTCCATTCACTGATCGTACAAGCAGCCGGGACACAGATTTAAAGTTTTGGGTAAAACCTGGATTGAACGATATGATGTCCTGAGGGGTCTTGACAGGGTGGATGTGGAGAGGATGTTTCTCTTGTGGGAGAATCTGGAACAAGGGGGTCACTGTTGCAAAGTGAGTTGTCACCCATTTCAGATGGGGATAAGGATTTTTTTTTCTCTTGAGGGTTGCAAGACAGGGGGTGGCATAGTGCTTAGCACCGCTGACTCACAGCACCAGGGACCCGGGTTCAATTCTCCCCCTGACTGTGTGGAGTTTGCACTTTCTCCGTGTGTTTGTGTGGGTTTCCTCCGGGTTCTCCGGTTTCCTCCCACAGTTCAAAGATGTGCAGGTTAGGTTGAATTGTTTTGGATTGTATTCGCTGGAGTTCAGAAGAATGAGGGGGATCTCATAGAAACCTATAAAAAGTGGGTGGCACGGTGGCTCAGTGGTTAGCACTGCTGCCTCATGGCGCCGAGGACCCGGGTTCAATCCGGGTCACGGTCTTTGTGGAGTTTGCACATTCTCCCTGTGTTTGCGTGGGTCTCACCCCCACAAATCCAATGATGTGCAGGGTAGGTAGATTGGCCACGTTAAAACTGCACCTTAATTGCAAAAAAAAATTGGTCACTCTAAATTTATGTTAAAAGAAAAACAGGGTGAGACAGAGTAGATTCAGGAAGGATGTTCCCGATAGTGGTGTCCAGAAATAGGGGTCACAGTCTGATGATACCAGGTAGACCATTTAGGACAGAGATGAGGAGACATTTCTTCACCCAGAGAGCGGTGAGCCTGTGGAATTTGTCGCCACAGGAACTAATTGAGGCCAAAACATTGCATGTTTTCAAGAAGTAGTTAGATACAGCACTGAGGGTGAAGGGGATCAAAGGATATGGGGGGAAAGCGGGATTCGGCTATTGAGCCTAATCAGCTCTGATCTTAATGAATGGTGGAGCAGGCTCGAAGGGCCAAATGGTCTCCTCCTGCTTCTATTTTCTACGTTGCTCCGTATCTGTGCATGTAAATGGTCCAGGAGGTATGAGGAAGAATGTTTTTACACAGCCAGTGGCAATGACCTTAAACTTGCTGCCAAGGACAGTGTTTGGAAATAGACACAATAAATTATTTTTTTAAAAATTGGATAGAAACCTGAGAGAAATAAACCTGTGAAGATACAGAGACAGAGCAGGAGAATGACTCTGACTGGATTGCTCCAGATAATAATAATCTTTATTAGTGTCACATGTAAGCTTACATTAACACTGCAATGACGTTACTGTGAAAATCCCCAAGTCGTAACACTCCGGCACCTGTTCAGGTACAGAGCGAGAATTCAGAATATCCAATTAACCGGACAAGCACGTCTTTCGGGACTTGTGGAAGGAAACCGCAGCACCCGGAGGAAACCCACAACACACACGGGGAGAACGTGCACAGACCGCAGACAGTGACCCAAGCCAGGAATCAAACCTGGGTCCCTGGTGCTGTGAAGCAACAGTGCTAACCACCTCGCCGACCAGAGAGCTAGCATGGACTCAATGGACCGAATGCCCTTCTCTGCCCATAATGACTGACATTTTTGTTTTTTTTAATTTTTAAAAATAGATTTAGAGTACCGAATTCATTTTTTCCAATTAAAGGGCAATTTAGCATGGTCAGTCCACCTAACCTGCACATCTTTGGGCTTTGGAGGCAAAACCCATGCAAACAATGTGGAAACTCCACATGGACAGTGACCCAGAGCCGGGATCAAACCTGGGACCTCGGTGCTGTTAGGCAGCAGTGCTACTCACTGCGCCACCGTGCTGCCAGCTGACTCTGACATTTTTGTGTAATCTCACCTTTTAATTTAACCCAACCCCGGGGGAGGCCATTCTATCCTTCCTCAGGTTTGTTGCCCAGAACTGAACACAGTTCTCCAGGTTTGGTCTAACCAGGGTTTGTGAATCTCAGGGCTTTTCCAGTCACACTGAGACCTGAAATCTTCCCTCACAGACAGAACAGACAAACCTTTTACCTTCCACACCCAGATGCTGCTTAAATTCTGGTTCTGATGAATCGAGTGACTCTGTCAGATCGCAATGTGACGTTTGGTTTGCGTTTCCCGTCTGTTAAACCTCCACTTCCGGTATCCTGTAAATTTACAGAAACCTCACTGTCAGTTTCGGATAGAAATTCACAACATTTTCTCCTTGCCGACTTTGATTAAATGTATTTCTGCAGGCTTGATCACATGACCTGCCACCATCCTCCAGCCATTAATCGGTCAACACTTCCATCCTTGCGACACACTGCCTTCCTCGGCCAATTGCGAAGCAAAAGGACTCATTACCTTACAGGACAGTGTTTGACTAGGGCAGCACGGTGGTGCAGTGGTTAGCACTGCTGTCTCACACCACCGAGGTCACAGGTTTGATCCCAGTTCTGGGTCACTGTCTGTGCGAAGTTTGCACATTCTCCCCGTGTTTGTGTGGGTTTCACCCCCACAAACCAATGATTTTTAAAAAAAATTTTAAGTAACCAATTCATTTTTTTTCCAATTAAGGGGCAATTTAGCATGGCCAATCCACCTACCTTGCACATATTTGGGTTGTGGTGGTGAAACCCATGCAAACACGGGGAGAATGTGCAAACTCCACACGGACAGTGACCAAGAGCCGGGATCGAACCTGGGACCTTCGTGCCGTGAGGCATTAGGTCTAACCCACTGCACCACCGTGCTGCATCCCCACAATGCAAAGATGTGCAGGTTAGGTGCATTGGACACACGGAATTGTTCCTGAATTGGAAAAAATGAATTGGGCACTCTAAATTTATTTTAAAAAGGACAGTGATTGACTGTCAGTCAATCAACCTTTATCCCAGTTTCAATATTTTTATATCTAAAGAAGAGAAATGTTCAAAAATTGTTTTTTACTGTCCTCATGATTTTCCAGAGACCCAAAATTAGTATTTTTACTGTCCTAATCATGTTCCAGAGTCACAAAAATATTTTTTACTGTCCCAATGATTTTCCAGAAACCCATGTATTTCATAGAATTTCATAGAATTTACATTGCAGAAGGAGGCCATTCGGCCCATCGAGTCTGCACCGGCTCTTGGAAAGAGCATCCTACCCAAGACCTCCACCCTATCCCCATAACCCAGTAACCCCACCCAAGACTATGGGCAATTTTGGACACTAAGGGCAATATAGCATGGCCAATCCACCTAACCTGCATATCTTTGGACGTGGGAGGAAACCGGAGCACCCAGAGGAAACCCACGCACACACGGGGAGAACGTGCAGACTCCACACAAACAAGTGACCCAAGCCGGGAATCGAACCTGGGACCCTGGAGCTGTGAAGCTAAATTGCCCTTAAGTATCCAAAATTGCCCTTAGAGTTGAGTGGGGTTACTGAGATAGGGTGGAGGTGTGGGCTTGGGTCGGGTGCTCTTTCCAAAAGCCAGTGCAGACACGATGGGCCCAATGGCCTCCTTCTGCACTGCAAATTCTATGAATCAGTCCCTCGATTTGTGGGTGACGTCTACTCAGGGTTGTAAATTTCTATCGAAAGGGAAAATGCTGGAAAATCTCAGCAAGTCTGGCAGCATCTGTAGAGATAGAAAAGAGCTAACGTTTCGAGTCCGATGACTCTTTGTCAAAGCCCATTGATTGTGAATTTCTATCCTGGGTCTTCACATGGCTGAACAGAGCCGCAGAGTTTTGGACAGAATGTCTAATGAGAGTGAAATCCAGAGAGCAGGATTGGCTTCCATTTCTTTCCATCTCTGCCATTGCTTTGCATCATCAATAAGACATTGGGACTCAAAGACGAATACAGTTTGATGGACAAGTTGTCTCCATTCTGAACAATGGGGAACAAGCTCCTCCCACTCATTGAAACATCGCCCCGACAAAGATGACAAACACGCATGCGCCCTGATTTACATCCAATAAAGATGGCGGCCGTTAACCCGAGCCGAACGTGAGGAGCTGCAGTTCCGCTCGGTACAAACGGAGTCCCGGAAACCTTTCCGATGTTTGCGATTTCAACAACTTTACACAACGTTTCCGCCCGCCCCCACGATCTCTCGCTCCCTCCATGTTGTTAAAGTCCTCTCACCGATTTCCGATCTGAAAAACACGTCCTCCTACATCGCCATTACACACACTGCGCATGCTTCAATCACAGCGGGCCCGCCCCTCATTCACTCCGATTGGTTGGAGGACTAGCTGCTTCCGGTCGGTCCCGCAGTCCCGCCCCTCCTCTTCCTATTGGTCCGGGGCTGCCGTCAATCACCCGAGCATTGTGAGGCAGATTTCAGGCTGACTCGCGGATTGACTCAATAATCATCGAGATACAATTATAGAATTTACAGTGCAGAAGTCGGCCGTTCGGCCCATCGAGTCTGCACTGGCTCTTGGAAAGAGCATCTCCACACTATCCCTGTAACCCATCGACCCCATCTAACATAAGGGCAATTTAGCCTGGCCAATCCACCTAATTTGCACATCTTTGGACTGTTGGAGGAAACCGGAGCACTTGGAGGAAACCCCACGCAGGCACGGGGAGAACGGGCAGACTCCGCACAGGCAGTGACACTTTTGTTGGGGCTTCTAGCTGATTTTGGTATTTTATTTTGAGTGGACCACATGGTTGGGGAAAGCAAGAGACGAAAGAAGGTTTGATAGAAACTAGAATGATCTGTTGTGAATTTCTATTCTATTCTTATAGTGATCGTTTTATAAACTTATTTTTCAGGCATTAGAACGGGAGGATTGGCAGCTGGGCAACTCGAACCAAATATAACATCAAGATCTGACAGTCACTCAATTCATTAGGATCTAAATATCACAAACTGTCAATGTGTTTGTCTGTTCGGACTGTGGGAAGAGATTTCAAACATCAGTGTGACTGGAAAAGCCCCGAGACCCACACACACCTGAGTGGGAGTGTTCCAGTGAACTGACTGTGGAAAGAGCTTTAACCAGTTACACAGCCTGAAAAACAATCTTGTTTCCTCTTGTGGGAGAGTCTGAGACCAGAGGGCATAATCTCAGAGGAAGGGATCTCAAATTTAGGACAGAGGTGAGGAGACATTTCTTCCATCGGAGGGTAGTGAATCTGTGGAATTCTTCAGCTGTGAAATCATTCACATACACATACATGTGGGTTTGAGTAGGGTGATCATGGCTTGGCACAACATCGAGGGCCGAAGGGCCTGTTCTGTGCTGTACTGTTCTATGTTCTATGTTCTATTCTGTCTCAAGAGTTTACCATAAAAAGGCAAAGGTGAAGGTGCCTTAACCCGGATGGGCCGCTTGGTGGCGCAGTGGCTCTTTCACTGAGGGGCCTTGAGTTCAGACACATCCCAGACAGGCCTGGTGAGAAATATCTGTCTGGGAAAGGGGAGACAACTTTATAATCGGGGAAATGGAGCGGTGCCGATGGGCCTTAGAGAAAGGAGTTCAGATTAGTCTTATTTTCTTCATTTTTCATTCAATATTTATTAACATTTCAGAGAAAATATTACACAAAAGTTTATTTTGATGTTGACAAAACGGAACATAACGATTGAGGGTCACAGTGAGAACAGAACACATGCCCTCTGAGCTGCCAAATGTATGTACAACTGTAACAGGCACAAGAGAGAGAGAACAGGGGCTCAATTACGAGGTAAGTTACTTATTTAGACATGACATTGAGAGAAATTATGAGCTACAATTACATTACTGCCAAAATTATCTTGTACATTTTAAACTGAAAAGCAGAAATACTGTCCATGATTGTCTCAGTTACAGATACAGAATAATAAACTGAGAGAATTTTACTGTTAGAGTCACCAAGAGGAGATATTGTATTTGTGTCACACACAGATCATAATAAACAGCTGAGGGAAATCTACAGCGTCCGAACGTCAACCCATCACTTGATCTGTAAAAGAGAGAGAAAATGATGAAGCAGATGTTTATGATCTGGGACATTGATGTTAGAGTTTTTAATCAATCAAACATTTAGGGGTTTTAAACGGCTTCTGTCAGTTTGAAGTGTGAGTGGATTGACTCTTCTCACCTTCACCAGAGTGACTGCAGCGCTGTAGGAAATGCTCAGGAAGAACAGGGTGATGAATGTGGAAGCGGTTGTCCAGATGTTCCCGTTATCATCCTCATCGTCTTCAGTCCAGGTGTGGTCTGTGGTATCTACGAGGATACAGCCCAATAAATATAATCAGATTGTTTGTTAATCCAGGATATGTTTTGTAATATTCTCGTTTCATTTTCTCCCGCTGCTAATTCATTCTTTAATATATTTGTCATTGCATATCTACTGTTGAGTTCATGACACTCGGAAATCGATCTCTGTAACTTTTTTCTTCCAATTAAAGGCAAGTTAGCCTGGCCAATCCACCTACCCTGCACATCTTTGGGTGGTGGGGGTGAGACCCACGGGTCACGGGGAAGGTCCACAGGGACACAGACCCAGGAGCGGGATCAACCCCAGGTCCATGGTGGCATGAGGCAGCAGTGCTAACCACTATGCCACCGTGACGCCATTGCCTGACGTTTGTGTTTGTTCTTTATCTTTTGTGTCTGTGTAGATGCGAAATTCGTTTTTTGCTTTACTCTTCTTTTGTGCGTCCCGATGTCTTTATAAGTGTCATTGTGTGTGTTCATGTGTCAATGAGTATTGACCCGTGTATTTGTGTGTCAGCGCCTGCATGTGAACTTTGTTTATCTTCTGTCAATGTGTATATATTGTGTGTGTTTGTGTGTTGAAATCTATGTTCATATATTAATGCCTGTGTTAATATAAGTTTATACTTCCCTGCCCAGTAATAAAAGTGTTAATGTGTCTTTATACGTTCAACATGCATGTCAGTGTCTTAATGTTTGTGTCTGGATAAGTACGTTTGTGTGTGTGTGTGTTTGTTGATGCCTGTATTTCATCATAGAATCATCATCGGATAATCCCTACTGTGCCGAACGAGGCTATTCGGCCCATTGAGTCTGCACCGACCCTCCGAAAGAGCACTCTGCCTGGACGCATGCCCCTGCCCTGTCCCCAGAACATCGTAACCCCACCTAACGTTGTGGGCACTAAGGGGTAATACAGCCTGGCCAATCCACCGAACCTGCACATCTTTGGACTGTGGGAGGAAACTGGAGCACCGGGAGGAAACAGGAACAGACCCGGCAGAACGTGGGAACTCCACACAGACAATCACCCAAGGCTGGAATTGAACCCGGGTTTATGGTGCTGTGAGGCAGCAATGCTATTTATGCGTTGATGGCTGTTTATAACTATCTATTGATGTGTATTGATGATTCTATGTTTATTCATATGTGTTCGTGTTAGCGTGTGTACAAGTCTGCTATTATGTGTCTGCGCGAGCCCATTAGTGTGTTAATGTGGATTATTGTCTCTGAATGGAAATATTTCTGGCATCGTGAAATTCTGCTAATGTACATGTTATTGGTTACATTTGTGTTTAATATTCTTCTGTCAGCCTGCTTGTCTGGTTTTATATGTTTGTGTATCTGTGTGGCCATGTGGCTGTTTGTGTACATTTGTGTAGCCACTTGTGTGTGTGGATTTGTGTGTGTGTGTGTGGATGTGTACGTGTGCCTGTCTCTGTATAAATGTGGGCTTGTTTGTGTTTATGTGCATGTTTGTGAATTTTTGCGCACGTTTGCGTATGTTTTTGTGTCAAAATATGTGTGGTTCGTTGTGCCTGGGTATATGTTTATGCATGCGTTTCTATGTGTGTGTCCATGTGTGTGTTTGTGTCTACGTGTGAGTGTGTGTGTGTTTGTGGGTCTATATGCATGAACGTGTAGTGTCTGTGGGTCTATGTGCATGAATGTGCAGTGTTTGTGTCTGTTTATCTGTCTGTGTATTTGTATCAGCTGCCTGTAGCTTTGCCAGTTGTGGGTATTATTGGTACCGATGGAGAATATGTTGAACTTTCTGCTTATAAATGTGTTTTGTGTGAGTTGCAAGCTGACATCAGGTGACCTAATGCAAAAATACAAGGAGGTGCCTCAGGAGAGAACAGTGAAAACCCAGGGAGAATTCAATCACCAGTCTGGATTTGGATTATGGGGAATCGGTCTCAGCATACGGATAAGAGGAACAAGGGTGCTAAAAATTCTGTTGCATGAATAGATACTTTAAGAACATCTTTATCATGATGGTCTTTTTAAGCCTTCAGCCAGTAAGCTAAATGGCGTCTTCTAATGTCAGTAACTGAATTCTTAGTCTAGAGAACCGTTTACTTCCAAACTCCCTGCTTGGGGACTGGGAAGATATTGAGTTAATAATCTCCCTCTCTCTGGACAGATCAGCAAATTGCCTTTGGGTTCTCCCTGCTGGAGGTGGAGATACAGAGAGTTCAATCATCACCTTCATCTTCATTTGGTCGGGAAAGTGGAGGTAAAATGGGTTAGTTTTTGCTCTCTTTGTTGGGGAAGTGGGGAGGCAGTGGATTAACTAATGCCCCTCCCCCTCTCATTGTTAGAAGCGGATGTACAGTGGATTACTCAGGCCTTCACCGTCTCTTTGTTGGGCAAGTGGAGGTACAGTGTGTTAACTAATGCCCCTTCCCCTCTCTTTGTTGGGGAAGTGGGGGTACAGTGTGTGAACTAATGCCCCTTCCCCTCTCCTTGCTGGGGAAGTGGGGGTACAGTGGATCAACAATTTCACTTTCCCCTCTCTTTGACTGGTGATTGTTGGTCCATGTTTCTGTGTGATCCTCAATTCAGTTCCCAGTGGGTGTGATACAGCAACTTAAAGCTGACATTAATTTTAAAGGGATGGACAATGAGAGAAGCAGGAACACCGAGATCTAAATGTGATGGGTTTGTTTGTCTGAAATGGGAAAGTGTCCGATTTCTCCTCAGCGGGAGGAAAGTCAATGAAGATATTTTGCTGAATCCTGGAATGAATGAGTTTTACTCTGTCTCTAACCCAGGGTGTATCTGTGCTGGGAGCACTGGTTGTATCAGACTTGGGGCTGAGACCTGTAGAAATCCGGGTCTCATTGAACAGATCTAATATCAGCAAAGTGGAAGCACCATTAATTAAGCGGCTGTATATTTAAATCACAATTGGAGGAAAAAACCTTTATTATTTTTATTTCAGTTCGAAATGCAATTGATAGAATCTCATTGACATGAATTAACGGTGTCCATCAGAGCGAGGGAAATGTTCACAAAACTGGGTTTACCGCTGGATTTATCAACCGTTCTGTTGATGATCTTCAAGGGGATGGCTTCATGTCCCACCACACAGGAGTAAGAAGCGCCGCTGGCCCACTCCTCCGCTGCAATGGATAACAGGCTGTACATGAAGAAGGAGCTATTGCCGTTCTCCGCCATCACCTCGGTGTTCTTGTAGTTCCCGGGATTCACCGGCTTGTCGTTGACGGTCCACTTGACGAAGATCTCTCGGGGGGAGAAACCTCTCACTAAGCAGCTGAGGGAGACGAATCTCTGAACGGAGACGTCTTCAGCCGAGGGCAGGAGGACAGAGACGGACGGTTCCCGCGGATTGGGATCTGCAGAAAATGTACAATAAATGTTTATAAAATGGAAAATTCCGGAGACAATGGAACCGCGGGTTAGATGTGAGAGAAATGTGTTTTGTGTTGGATTTTAAAGATTTCCATTTTCCACTTTGGGATCTGTCCGGGTTCCCAGCTCGGAGCAGAGGTGGACACAATCCTTTTCCCTGAGAATTTACGGATGTTGGTTCGAAAGTTTCAGAAAGTTTACAGCAGGGAAACAGGCCATACGGCCCAACTGTTCTGTGCTGGTGTATAAACTCCACACTAGGTTCCTCCCACCTTACTCCAAGTGGATTGGAAAACTGCCAATGTAACACCTTCATTCAAAAGGGAGGGAGTCAAAACAGGGAACTATAGGCGAGTGACCTTAATTGCTGAGCATTTAGACATACAGAGTATAATCAAGCAGGGTCTGCACGGCTTCGTGAAGGGTAAGTCATTCCTGACAAATTTATTGCAATTCTTTGAGGTGATAACGAGAAGGCTAGAGATAGGGGGACCAGTAGATGTAATATGCATGAATATCAAAGCTGAGTTTAATAAGTGAATGTACTATTCCCACGGCTGCAGATACTAAAATAGAAAGGCAAGTGGTGAGGATTACAGAAAATCTAGAGAGGGACAGAGACAGTTTAAGTTACTGAATAAATCTTGACAGATGGAATATGATGCAGGAAAATCTGAGGTTAGACACTTTGGTCGGAGGAAGAACATAACGGAATATTATTTAGATGGAGAAAGACTGCAGAAAGCTGAAGTAACGGGGGGATTGGGGGTCCTCGTGCAAAAAGCACAAAAAACAAGTTCTGCAGGTAATATGGAGACAAATTGATTGTTGAAATTTATTTCCAAGGGAATAGAATATAAACATGGGGAAGTCTGACTAAAACTATACAAGGCATTAGTTAGTCTGCACCTGATACACTTTGAATAGTTTTGGTGCCCTTCTCTAAGGAAGACAGATTGGTTTTGAAGGCAGTCCAGAGAAGGATCACGAGGTTGATTCCGAGTATGGAGGGCATTTTCTTATGGGGAGAGGTTAAGTCGGCTGGGCTGTACTTATTGGAGTTTAGAGGAATCAAGGCGACCTACTTGAGACATGAAATATTCTCCAGGAGCTTCTTAGGATAGACGGTGAGAGGTTGTTTTCCCCTGTGGGAGCGTCTAAGAGCAGCGTGCAGGATCACAAAGTGAGGATTCGCCCATTTCAGACAGAGATGAGAAGGAATTTCCTCTCCCAGAGGGTAGTGAAGCTGTGGAATTATTTAACGTAGGGGGCTGTAGATTCTGGGTTGTTCAGTATGTTCAAGGTTGAGAGAGACATATTTTAAATTAGGAAAGGCATCAAGAGATATGGGGATAAGGTGGGAAAGAGGAGTTGAAGATTATCACAGCAGATCAGTCATGACCTCACTGAAGGCTGGACCAGTGTTGATGGGCCCAATGACCTACATCTGATCCTAAGTCTTATGGTCTATGGTCCCGCTCCATCTAAACCCAAAATCACTATCTTCAATTCATTGTTCATTCATGTGCATATCAATTTCCCCCCTAAACTCTAAACGCCCAGAGTATTTAGTTAGTGGAATTACCAATCAGAATGGACCATAAATACACTGAATGCTAAATACTGACAGCTGCACTGACACTAGAAATAGACACAATGACTCACTTATTGCTTCAGTCTCACCGCTCACCTATTTTTTTGTGGATTGAAATTCTTAAAGGAGTTGGCAGGTCCTGATGGCTCGCCACACAGTCAAACACAGCTCCACTCAGCCAGGCTTGTGTCGAGATGTTTAATTTGCTGACCACGCTCTCAGTATCTGCCCCAGGCTGGTTGGCAATCTCTGATTTCAGCGGCTTCTTCGCTTCACTCCAGGACACGTTGACTCCATAGGGAGCATTCGAAATGACGCAGGTTAAGGTTACAGTCGCCTCCAGTAAGACCTGTTCTACTGGCGGTGGCAGTATTGTTACTGAGGCATCAGTGCAAACGGAAGGATCTGTGAATGAAAACATGAAAATCAACACAAGTTTCATCTTCAGAATCAGGACAGCAAGATTCAGCCTTCACTCTCTCAATGGGAATAAAGCAACTTCAAAATATCAACCTCTGAAGACCGCCTTTAATCTTCGATATACAATAGAAAACCAGCGTGATCTGTGAAATCTATTATAGAATAATAGATCACTACAGTGCAGAAGAGGACCATTCGGCCCATGGAGTCTGCACCGACCCTCGAAAGAGCGGGCAATTCCCCCACCCTATCCCTGTAGCCGCACAACCCTACCTAATCTTTGGACATTCAGCGACAATTCAGCATGACCAATTCACCTAACCTGCACATATTTGCCTGCGGGAGGAAACCGAAGCAGAGGAAACCCAGCAGAGACGGGGAGAAGGTGTAAACTCCACCAAGTCAACTAGCGTCAGTATCGAACCGGGGTCCCAGGCACAGTGAGGCCTCAGTGCTAACCATTATTGTGAAAGTCGTTTAGCCCCGGTATCATTTTAATGAATCAGTATTGCAGCATTCAATGCGATTCATAATTCCCGATCTCTGGAACACAGTCTTGAACGGTAATTTATAAATAGGTTGGATGAACGTTTCAACACTTTCCCCCGGAGCCGTTATCAATAAAGGATTCAAGACACCCACTGCATCTGAAATATAATCAGCTGTTTCGGAATAAAACTGATATCAAGTCCACCTCACTCACTAAATGTAGAGGGAAACATTCTTTGCTGACATAGAACAGTACAGCACCGAACAGGCATTGATGTTGTGCCGAGCAATGATCACCCTACTCAAGCCCACGTATCCACCCTATACCAGTAACCCAACAACCCCCATTAACCTTATTTTTAGGACACTAAGGCAATTTAGCCTGGCCAATCCACCTAATCCGCACATCTTTGGACTGTGGGAGGAAACCGGAGCACCGGGAGGAAACCCACGCACACACGGGGAGGACGTGCAGACTCCACACAGACAGTGACCCAGCCGGGAATCGAACCTGGGACCCTGGAGCTGTGAAGCATTTATGCTAACCACCATGCTACCCTGTTGCCCACTGATAACTGATAACATTCTGAATGGTGAGCAATTCTAATGCAGCTCTTACATCAGAATGAAACACAAACTACATGGCAGTAAATTAGAAGTTATTCGGTGCTTTGTACTAACTTCAGTAAATTCCTGATTTGGATTAACATCAGAGTGCAGGATGATTTATTGTTTCCTCTGTGTGTGTCTCTTACCAGACGCGGTGATGTTCAGACTTTGGGTGACCTCTTGATGAGTGACCTGGCAGGTATAGACCGCTTTGCTGAACCATTCCCCAGCAGAGACTGTCAGCCGACTGCTCGCCGAGAAGTTCCCGTTCACTTCACAGGCGGGAGAGGTGACAATTCCTGAACCCATGGCTTGTCCATTCTTCAGCCACTTCACGTTAATCGAGTTTGGACGGAAATCGTTGATTGAGCAGACGATGGTAGCAAATTTCTGTCTTGAGATTTCTTCATTGGAACTCACGGTGAGGAGAACATTCGGATGGATGTAATTTCCACCACCTTCAAAAACACAAGTTAACATTTCTTGCAGAAGATCTTGTAACAAATAAAATGATTTATTATGTTTTAACTGTTTATCTGCAGTCAATATTTTTCGCCAAGAATCAGAACTATGCAGAGTACCATAAATGTATCATAAATAACCAAAGTTGTAAATTAAATAATCAAAGCGGTTCTGTTTGTCACAGGTTCCACAATACTTACATGGCATTTCAATACTCTTGTCTGAGCCGCTGTGTCGAACCTCACAGCTGATTTTGCTGCATCCCCCCTCTGACTCGGTGATGGTTAACTGGCTGCTCAGGGTGTAGGTTCCCTTCTTGTTTCTCACTGACGGGTATTTCTTAACTCCAGTGGTGATCAGCTGCCCATCTTTCTTCCAGGTAAGGCTGGTGATTTCTGGGGAGTAGTCCATCGCCAAACAGCCAACGGTTACGGAGCCGTCGGTGTTGTGTTGCTGGCAGGAGGAGACCAGGCTGTAGAGAGTGGGCGGAGACGGTGTCGCTGGGAGAGAATGGCCCATTCAACAAGTTAGACTCTGGTATTCGTGATTTATAAGTAACCAAGCATTTCATAATTTGACTAGTACTATCCTAACATTTACCGATTTAATCATACATCCACATCGAATCTTCAATCAGTTCTATCGTTGGGATTCATCTACTTTTTGCCCCCTCTTTAGAAACCCACATTTCTTTCTCCGTCTCTATCGAAAGAAACACATTTTGATGTAATCTGAATGGTGTAACGTTCACTGGATTGAAAGAGAGGAGCAGAGCGTTTTCCCCATTATTTCAGCCACCATGTCATATAAAATGTGAATGAGGCCATAGTCCCGGAGACTGCCCTCTCCTTCTGAGAGCTGACTGATGGTGATTTAACCTGAGGGTCACCACACCTCAGGCGAGGGGCAAGGTTGAGAATGGGGGTCTTTATGAATAACCTCAGCCGGTGCAGCAATTGAACCCGCGCTGTTGGGATTGATCTTCATCACGAACCAGCCGTCCGCTAACTGAGCTGTGTACGTCACAATCCAGCTAACTGAGCTGTGTACGTTCACAAACCAGCTGACTGAGCTGTGTACGTCACAATCCAGCTAACTGAGCTGTGTACGTCACAATCCAGCTAACTGAGCTGTGCACGTCATAATTCAGCTAACTGAGCTGTGTACGTCACAATCCAGCTAACTGAGCTGTGTACGTCACAATCCACCTAACTGAGCTGTGTACGTCACAATCCAGCTAACTGAGCTGTGTACGTCGCAATCCAGCTAACTGAGCTGTGTACGTCACAATCCAGCTAACTGAGATGTTTACGTCACAATCCAGCTAACTGGGCTGTGTACGTCACAATCCAGCTAACTGAGCTGTGTACGTCACAATCCAGCTAACTGAACTGAGTACGTCACAATCCAGCTAACTGACCTGTGTACGTCACAATCAACAGCACTTTGTGATAAAGAAGTTGTCTCTTCATTTGTATCTTTGCAGTTTGGGAAATTCCCTTTGTTCAAACTGACTGATGCCCCCTCCTCTCTCCACCTCAGTACCCCCACTCCCCAAACCAGAGAATAGTGACTTTGCTTGAAAAATACCATCGGAACGCACATTAATATAATTACAACAAAACTCTAAATTTGAGTAAGCCCCAGAGTAAGTACCCCCACTCCCCAAACCAGAGAATAGTGACTTTGCTTGAAAAATACCATCGGAACGCACATTAATATAATTACAACAAAACTCTAAATTTGAGTAAGCGCAACATTCTCTAATTTTAGGATCATGAACATGAACAGCGGGAGTCGGCCATTCTGCCCGTCGAGCCTACTCCCCCATTCAATAAGATCCTGGCTGTGCTGATTGTGCTGCTAACTCCACATTCCGCCTTTCACTAAGACCGGGCTGTCTGCAATCCCCCCCCCCCCCCCCCCCCCCCCCCCGTGCTCTCTGAGCGTTCCCCCATTTTTCTGCAGTTCCCGCTGGATCTCTGCACCATTCGCCTGCTCCCATCACTTTCTAGCAGTTCTCGGCTCTTTTCCACGACTCTCAGCACTTTCCCTCGACTTTGCATTTTTTTCCGGCTCATTGTGTTTTTCCCATGTGCGCTGCACTTTTCCCAGTTCTTTGGGCTTTTCCCGGTTCCTGACACATTCCGGGGGCCCTTTGAGCCCTTCGCTAGCACTGTGCGCTTTACCCCGATTCTTATCGCTTATCGCCCACTCCATGGACTTTCTACCGGTTCTCTGCGCCTTCCCCCGGTTCTCTACACTTCTCCCGGCTCTGCACCGTTCCCGGCTCCCTGCACTTACCCCGGCTCCCTGCTCATTCCCCAGGCTCTCTGCACTCCCCCTGGCTCTGTGCCCCTTCCCCCGGCTCTGTGCGCCTTCCCCCGGCTCTCTGCACCATCCCCGGGCTCTCTGCACATTCCTCCGGCTCTGTGTCCCTTCCCCCGGCTCTCTACATTTCTCCCGGCTCTGCACCGTTCCCGGCTTCCTGCACTTCCCCCGGCTCTCTGCTCATTCCCCACGCTCTGCACTTCCCCTGGCTCTCTGCCCCTTCCCCCGGCTCTCTGCGCCTTCCCCCGGCTCTCTCTGCACTTTCCTCCAGCTCTCTGCCCCTTCCCCCGGATTTCTACACTTTCCCCGGCTCTCTGTGCCTTCTCCTGGCTCCCTGCCCTTCCCCCGGCTCTCTACACTTTCCTCCCCCTGTCTACACTATCCTCCGGCTCTCTGCGCTTTTCCCCGGCTCTCTACACTTTCCTCCGGCTCTCTGCACTTCCCCCCGACTCTCTGCCCCTTCCCCCGGACTCTCTGCCCCTTCCCCCGGCTCTCTGCGCCATCCCCCGGCTCTCTGCACTTTCCTCCGGCTCCCGGCAATCCCGTGTCAGGCAGCCACATTCGAGCGCCACTTGTCTTCAGTTCTCGCTCCTGAGCATGCGTGAGAAAGGATGAGTGAGTAACCGAGTGAGGGTCGGGGAATAAGTATGGGTGAGTGAGTTGGGTGATTGAGGATGTATGAATGTTGGTAAGTGAGAGATCAGGGGTGAGTGACTGAGTGAGGGTAAATGGGTGAGGCTGTGTCACCGAGGCCGAATGAGTCAGGGTGGGTGAGGGAGAGTGAGTGAGACGCAGAGAATGAATGACGCTGGGTGAGTGAGGTTGTGTAGTGAGAGTCAGTGAAGGTCAGTGAGGATGGTTGGGTGAGTCAGGGTGTGTGAGTGGCGGAGAATGAGTGTGGGTGGGTGAGCGAGGGTATATGTATGATGGTGGTTGAGTGAGTGAGGGTGAGTGAGGGGATGGATGTGGGTGGATGAGGGTGTGTGAGTGAATGAGTTTGGGTGTGTGAGTGAGGGTGAATTAGCGTGCGTGAATGAGTGAGTGTGGGTGAGTAAGAGTGAGTGAGGTTGAGGGAGTAAATGAGAGTGAGTGGTAGTGGGTGACAGAGGGTAGGTGCGTCTGGTGAGGGTGGCTGAATAAGGGTGTATGAGGGAATGTGGATGAGTGAGGGTGTGTGCGTGAGGATCTGTGAGTGAAGGCGTGTGGAAGAGGGTGGGTGCCAGTCTTTGTAAGTGAGGATGAATAGGTGAGGCTGGGTGAGTAAGTATGAATGAGTCAGTGTGGGTGTGTGAGGGAGGATTAGAGAGCGATGGTGGGTTGGAGGGTGAGGGAGTGAGTGTGGCCGAATTAGGGTGGGTGATGGTATTTGAGTGAGGGGGAGCGAGAATGTGTAAGTGAGGGTGGATTACTGAATGAGGGTATGTGGGAATGCGTGAGGGTGGGTGAGTGAATAGGGGTAGGTAAGCGAGTGGGAGTGGGTGAGGGTGTGTGATTTAGGGTTACGAGTTAGGTTGGGCATGTAAGAATGAGTCAATGAGGGTGAGTGAGTGATGTTGAATGCGGATGGGTGAGTGTGTGTGTGTGAGGGCGTGTGAGTGAGGGTAGGAGAGTGAGGGTGTGTGTGTGAGGGTGTGTGAGTGAGAGTGTGTCAGGGTGGGTGAGTGTGTGTGTGTCAGGGTGAGTGAGTGAGTGTGTGTCAAGGAGGGTGGGTGAGTGAGAGTGTGTCAGGGCGGATGGGTCAGTGAGAGTGTGTCAGGGAGGGTGGGTGAGTGAGTGTGTGTCAGGGAGCATGGGTGACTGAGAGTGTTTCAGGGAGGGTGGGTCAGTGAGGGTGTGTCAGGGAGGGTGGGTGGGTGAAAGTGTGTCAGGGAGGGTGTGTGAGTGAGGGTGGGTGAGTGAGGGTGGGTGAGTGACAGTGTGTCAGGGTGGGTGTGTGAGTGAGGGTGGGTGAGTGAGGGTGGGTGAGTGAGGGTAGGTGAGTGACAGTGTGTCAGAGAGGGTGTGTGAGTGAGAGTGTGTGAGTGAGGGTGGGTGAGTGAGGGTGGGTGAGTGACAGTGTGTCAGGGAGGGTGCGTGAGTGAGAGTGTGTCAGGGTGGATGGGTCAGTGAGGGCGGGTGAGTGAGGGTGGGTGAGTGAGTGAGTGTGAAGGAGGATGGGTGAGTGAGAGTGTGTCAGGGAGGGTGGATGAATGAGAGCGTGGCAGGGAGGGTGTGTGAGGGTGTGTGAGTGAGAGTGTGTCAGGGTGGGTGGGTCAGGGAGGGTGGGTGAGTGAGAGTGTGTCAGGGAGGGTAGATGAATGAGAGTGTGTCAGGGAGGGTGGGTGAGTGAGTGTGTGTCAGGGAGCGTGGGTGACTGAGAGTGTTTCAGGGAGGGTGGGTCAGTGGGGGGGGTGTCAGGGAGGGTGGGTGGGTGAAAGTGTGTCAGGGAGGGTGGGTGAGTGAGGGTGGGTGAGTGAGGGTAGGTGAGTGACAGTGTGTCAGGGTGTGTGTGTGAGTGAGGGTGGGTGAGTGAGGGTGGGTGAGTGAGGGTAGGTGAGTGACAGTGTGTCAGGGAGGGTGTGTGAGTGAGAGTGTGTGAGTGAGGGTGGGTGAGTGAGGGTGGGTGAGTGACAGTGTGTCAGGGAGGGTGCGTGAGTGAGAGTGTGTCAGGGTGGGTGAGTGAGAGTGTGTCAGGGAGGGTGGGTGAGTGAGAATGTGTCAGTGATGGTGGGGGTGCGTGTGTGTGTCAGGGAGGGTGGGTGAGTGAGAGTGTGTCAGGGAGGGTGGATGAATGAGAGTGTGGCAGGGAGGGTGTGTGAGGGTGTGTGAGTGAGTGTGTCAGGGTGGGTGGGTCAGTGAGGGTGGATGAGTGAGGGTGGGTGAGTGAGAGCGTGTCAGGCAGGGTGGGTGAGAGAGAGTCCATCAGGGAGGGTGTGACAGTGAGTGTGAGTGAGTGAGTGTGTGTCAGAGAGGGTGGGTGAATGTGTGTGTGTCAGGGAGGGTGGGTGAGTGAGAGTGTGTCAGGGAGGGTGGGTGTGTGAGAGTGTGTCAGGGAGGGTGTGTGTGTGAGAGTGTGTCAGGGAGGGTGGGTGAGTGTGTGTGTGTCAGGGAGGGTGGGTGAGTGAGTGTGTGTCAGGGAGGGTGGGTGTGTGAGAGTGTGTCAGGGAGGGTGGGTGAGTGAGACTGTGTCAGGGAGGGTGGGTGAGTGAGAGTGTCAGAGAGGGTGGGTGAGGGAGAGTGTGTCAGGGAGGGTGGGTGAGTGTGTGTGTGTCAGAGAGGGTGGGTGAATGTGTGTGTGTCAGGGAGGGTGGGTGAGTGAGAGTGTGTCAGGGAGTGTGGGTGTGTGAGAGTGTGTCAGGGAGGGTGGGTGAGTGAGACTGTGTCAGGGAGGGTGGGTGAGTGAGAGTGTGTCAGGGAGGGTGGGTGTGTGAGAGTGTGTCAGGGAGGGTGGGTGAGTGTGTGTGTGTCAGGGAGGGTGGGTGAGTGAGAGTGTGTCAGGGAGGGTGGGTGTGTGAGAGTGTGTCAGGGAGGGTGGGTGAGTGAGAGTGTGTCAGAGAGGGTGGGTGAGGGAGAGTGTGTCAGGGAGGGTGGGTGAGTGTGTGTGTGTCAGGGAGGGTGGGTGAGTGAGAGTGTGTCAGGGAGGGTGGGTGTGTGAGCGTGTGTCAGGGAGGGTGGGTGAGTGAGACTATGTCAGGGAGGGTGGGTGAGTGAGAGTGTGTCAGGGAGGGTGGGTGGGTGGGAGTGTGTCAGGGAGGTTGGGTGAGTGTGTGTGGGTCAGGGTGTGTGTGTGTGAGTGATGGTGTGTCAAGGAGGGTGCCTGAGTGAGCGTGGGTGATTGAGAATGTGTCAGAGAGGGTGGGTGAGTGAGGATGAGTGAGTGACCGTGGGTGAGAGGGTGGGTGTGAGGGTGGTTAAGGAAAGGTTTATCATTGAGGATGGGTGCGTGAGGGTCAATGAGTGATGGCGAGTGAGTGTATGTGAATGAGTGAAGACAGGTGAGGGTAAGTGAATGAGTGAAGATAGGTGAGTGAGGGCGAGTGAGTGAGTGAGTGAGTGAGTGACCGTGGCTGAGTGATCATTCCCAGGTTCTCCCAGCCCATTAGGACGATGTTTCTCTGGATGAGTTTCTGCTCAGGCTCAACTTCCTGTTGCCTGTTGTCCACAGCCGAGCTGGGGGCTCCTCCATTCGGCTCCACCACCCCCACCTCCTCCTCTTGTTCTCCATCCATCCTGTTCTGATTCTCCACATTGATCAGCTTTTAGTAACACCGGCTGTGTACAGTCAGACAGCAGTGTAGATCACTGGGCAGCTGCTTTAATACTTTCAGTAATACCGGCTGTGTACAGTCAGACAGCAGTGTAGATCACTGGGCAGCTGCTTTAATACTGTCAGTAACACCGGCTGTGTAAAGTCAGACAGCAGTGTAGATCACTGGACAGCTACTTTAATACTTTCAGTAACACCGGCTGTGTACAGTCAGACAGCAGTGTAGATCACTGGGCAGCTGCTTTAATGCCGATGTAATTTCGTTTTTCACAAATAATTTAGAACTGGGACAATGATCATTCCTGCAACTTAATGGATTTTCATTTTGCAAATGGGATTTTTCTGCCTGTAAAATTCTTGCCATATTGTATCACGGAGAGTGTGTTCTGTTTATTCATTCTTGTGATGTAGGTGTCTCTGGCTGGGCCAGCATTTATTTTCCATCCCGCATTGCTTTGAGAAGGTGGCGAGCTTCCTTCTTTAACCAGTGTAGTCCATGTGGGGTTTCCCCGAGTCAGTTCCATGGTTTTGAACCAGCGGCAGTGAAGGAACGGGGATATATTTTATAGTCATGATGCTGAGTGACTTGGAGTTGAGCTTCCAGTTGGCGGTGTTCCCATGTGTCTGCTGTCCTTGTCCAGATGGCCGCTGCCATGGGTTTGGAAGGTGCTGCCTTAGGAGACATGATGAGCTTCTGCAGCGGATCTTTAGATGGTGGACAGGCTTTGGGGAGTCAGGAGATGAGTTTTTCACCGCAGGATTCCTCACCTTTGATCTGTTCTTCTGGCCTCAAAATGTATATGATTCGTCCAGATCACTTTCTGGTCCATGGTAACCTCCAGGAATTCAATGATGGTAATGCTATTGAATGTCAATGGGCGGTGGTTAGATCCGTTCTTACTGGAGATGGGCATTACCTTCGATTGGGTGACTTGACTGTTACCACTTGTCAGCCAGAACCTGATGTCGTCTCCGTGTTGCTTTATTTACACATAGATTTATTCAGTGACTGCACAGTTGCAAATTGTGCTGAGCTTGGTGCAATCATCTGAGAACAGTCCCAGTTCAGACATTATGATGAAAAGGTCATTGATGAATAAGCTGAAGATGGTTTGTCCGAGGATACTAGCCTGAAGACGTCTCGCAGTGATGTCCTGGAATTGAGATGATTAACCTCCAGCAATGGAATCCATCTACCTTGGTGCTGGTTATGACTCCAACCAGCGGAGATTGTTCTCCTGATTCCCATCATTCATTCTTTGGTTGGGCTCCCCGATGCCACACGTTAAAATGATGCCTTGATTTGGCGGCCCTGTAGCACAGTGGTTAGCACTGTCGCTTCAC
Source organism: Scyliorhinus canicula (assembly GCF_902713615.1). Classification (NCBI taxonomy): domain Eukaryota; kingdom Metazoa; phylum Chordata; class Chondrichthyes; order Carcharhiniformes; family Scyliorhinidae; genus Scyliorhinus; species Scyliorhinus canicula. The sequence continues at coordinate 1,467,137 of NW_024055497.1, forward strand.
AGCACCAGGGATCCGGGCTCGATTCCCACTTGGGTCATTGCCTGTGTGGAGTCTGCAGGTTCTCCCCGTGTCTACGTGGGTTTCCTCCGGGTGCTCCGGTTACCTCCCACAAGTCCCGAAAGACATCCTGTTAGGTGGTTTGGAGATTCTGAATTCTTCCTCGGTGTACCCGAACAGGCGCCAGAGTGTGGCGTGTCGGGGATTTTCACAGTGTCTTCATTGCAGTGTTAATGTGAGCCCACTTGTGACAATAATAAAGATTATTATTTTTATGACTGATGTGAGATTCAGTCGCTCTCATCTGTGTATCTGAAAGTGTGTGCGTGTCTGAGTGTATGTGTGTGTGAGAGGGAGAGTGTGTTTGTGTCTATGTATGTGTCTGCATGCATGCGAGAGATGGATCAAGAGAGTGGGAGAGAGAGTATACGTGTGAGTGTGTGTGAGAGAGAGTATCTCTGTGTGTCAGAGAATATCTGTGTGTGAGAGCGTCATTGTGTGTATTTGTGCGAGCGAGAGGTTGTGTGTGTATGAGGGAGCAAAATAGTGTCCACAGGAGAGAGACTGTGCGCAAAACTGTGTGAGACAGCATGTATGTGAGATAGCATGTGCGCCAGACATGTGTGTGTAACAGAGCATATGTGTGAGAGAGCATGTGTGCAAGAGAGCATATGTGTGAGAGAGCATGTGTGCAAGAGAGCATATGTGTGAGAGAGCATGCGTGAGAGAGCATGTGTGTGAGAGAAAGTGTGCACGAGACAGCATGTGTGCAAGAGAACATGTGTGAGAGCATGTGTGTGTGAGAGCATGTGTGTGTGAGAGCATGTGTGCGAGAGAGCATGAGTACGAGAGAGCATGTGAGTGAGAGAGCGTGTGTGCAAGCGGGAATGAGAGAGCATCAGTGTGAGAGAGTGAGTGTATGAGAGAGCGTGTGAGTGTGAGGGCATGTGTGTGAGGGAGCGTGTGTGCAAGAGAGCGTGAGTGTGAGAGATATGTGTGTGAGAGAGCGTGTGTGTGAAAACGCATGTGTGGGAGAGTATATGTGTAAGAGAGCATGTATGCAACAGAGCATGTGTGTGAGAAAGCATGTGCGTGAGAGAGTATGTGAGTCAGCAAACATGAGTGTGAGTGAGTAAGTGAGTGAGAGAGTGTGTGCGAGAGAGTGTCAGAGCGCATGTGCATAAGAGAGCATGTATGCAAGAGAGGATATATGTGTGAGAGAGCAGGAGTACAAGAGAGCATGTGTGTGCGAGAGGCCGTGTGTGTAAGAGAGCGTGTGTGTGAGAGCGTGAGAGCGTCCGTGCGAGAGACCATGCACGTCAGAGTGTGTGTGTGAGAGAGCGTATGAGTGAGAGAGTGTATGTGTGAGAGAGCGAATATGTGAGAGAGCCTGTATGTGAGATAGCGTTTTGTGTGAGAGAGATGTGTGGGACAGAGCATGCGTGTGAACGAGCGTGTGTGCAAGAGATAATGTGTGCGAGAGTGCATGTGTGTGAGTGTGTGTCTGCGAATGATTTTTTATGTGAGTGAGATTGGTAAAACTTGTAAGAGAGAGTGTGTGAGAGAGAGTGTGAGAGAGGGAGATTGCATGTGAAAGAGAGAGAGGAATAATGTGCCTGTGAATGGGTGAGAGCGAGTGACAGTCTGTTGGTGTGTGAGGGAGAGTTGTAGAGAGAGAAAGTTGGAGACAGTGAGTATGTAAGAGAATGAGAGAGTGAGGCAGTGCGTGTGTGTGACCGAGTGTGTGTGTGAGAGAGAGACTGTGTGTTTTTGAAGAGCTATTGTGTGTGAGAGTGTCTGTGAGAGAGAGTGTCTGTGTGTTTGAGGAATAGTCCGGGTTTGTGGGAGAGAGGGAGTGTGTGAGGGAGAAACAGTGTGCGCATGAGAGAGTATTTAGTCTGTCAAATTTCATTCTGAAACACAGGGGAACGAATCATTCAAACTGCTCGATTCTAATTGATAAATGGTCAACTGACCACAATAAAAATTCAATAACCTCTTTGAAATGAAACTGATATTAATTTCAAAGCTCCTTAAAGCTCCAAATAGCCTTTCAGCTATTTCTCCTGTCTGTCTGAACTGGGCACAATGTATTATCACTGAGAATGATCACATTAAATATAACAGATTGAGGGGAGTTTAATGTCCGTGACAAAGATCCAGTGTTTGCTAAGAAATAAACAAACCAGGAAACATTCACATTGGAAACTGATGACCTGATTTGATGCAATTTTCTAATTAAATATAATCAATAAAACAATCGAGGCGGGCCACCTCTTCAACCTGAGTAAATAAATGTATTGTTTTCTAAATTATTTTCAGTACAATTAAACATTCTCTAATAGCTTTGATATGGCACGCCAGTGTACTACTCAATTGTAGGAATTAATTTATGTTGAATTAGTTAGTACTAATGTCGCGTTGCAAGTTATTGCCAATTGTCAATTAGTTGACCTGTCAGCTGATTTGTACTCTATAATATAAATAATAAAAAATGGTTCTCTGTAATTCAAAACCTGCTCCTGCCTGAAATTTGCTAAATAATTTGGATTTAATTAAATATTAAACTTCAAATTATCGGATGGAATAATTCAGACATGTGTAATATATCATCTGTTTGTTAAAGCGGTACTCCCAAATTGCTAAACTGTTGTAACTCGAAACTATATCTCTAACAATAAAGTCCTTGGTAGTTTGTGATCAATAAAAGTGTTTCCGAGATTTAATCATTCAGGCAATTCGATTAACTTTATTATTGAAAATATTGCTTAAAGAAAGGAGATCCAAATTAATCAGTGCAAAACTTAACGAAAATTACTGAGTTAGATCCTCTACAGCACTGAAACATAATGAGAAAATGATGGAGAAATGTTCTTGTTCAATTTATGATTTAATAAGAAATAAGCTTGAGGCTCAGATATAATCTATTCTTCTATTGTATAATTTGTTTTATTTCTATAATGTTATATTGTGTACAGCACAGCTATGCGAGATAGGACGTTATTATTTTTTGCAAAGCTAATATTTTCCTTTTGTAATTTTTGGTTTTTGCATTTCAAGCTTTTACTGTGTCTCCAGCCCTGTGCACTGTCAGCGACTTCCACCTCTGAGAAACTCTTTATGATTAGATTAGAGACAATGACAAATGACGGTGAAGAGATAATATTCGAGCTTCTGTACATAAATAATACAATAATCGGATACATAAATTGCCAAACTGCAATATAAAACTCCTATTAAAGTAACTGCAAACGTAATCAGAGAAATAAAAAATAATTCAAATATAACTTGTGCAATTGAACAGTGCTGTAGAATCAGTATGTTATTATTAAAACAGTTTCATAAATAATCACAAAATATTCCCAGCCCAGAAAATTTTCCAGCCATGCTAATGGTGTGCAGAGCACAGCAGAATTGTGGAAGGCGAGTGATCATTAATGATATTAATATGAAAACATATTTGGATAATATGGTTATAACATGTCATTATAATTGTTTAAGTTATATTAATTTTACTCACTAATTTGAAAACGTTTTAATTAAATAGTTTCAGATTGCAGTAACGAATTGCGTTCTTAATGACATCATGGTTTAGTTTAATCAGTCACCATTAGGTAAAATTTAAAAATGACTCTCAAATCTTTAATTCCTTTCTTTATTTTCGAAACCTGCCGCGTTTACTCCCTACCATTGTGCTTCAAGGAGATTCAAACGCCCAAACCTTTCTACATTTAACCAGAAAACGTGTAACTGCTCAATGTCACCGAGTTTGAACAATGCAGAAACAACGAAGAAACAGAAAACCGCTTCACAAATTGTACTTATTCAAAGTCACCCAGACACATTATCTCCTCAGCAGGAAAACACCAAAACTCATCGTAAGGACTCAACCCGTTTCATTGAGAAGCAGCTCAATTCTACATTCAACAGAATCAAACGTATCATTTCACAAACATCTGAATATTGAATCCAGCAAACCAGTTCTCCACCTAAAGTATGAATTATCAAACTAAATAAAATACAGAACAACAGTCATATCACTGCGAGTATGTGGGGTATGTCCAAAATATTTTTGAAACTTTACCACATTTTATTCATATTGGACCATATTTCAAACGCATTTAAACAGTTGGAAGGAGAGATAAAGCTGCATCCATCTATCTCACCAAGATAGAACATTGAAGTAAAGCCAGGCTATGATTGCAGGAACAAATTATGTTCGGAAAGAGCATTTTAAACTGTGGCTTAGTTTAATCTGCAATCATCACTTTAAAAAAACACTCTAAAATCCTGACTCTTTTCTGTCTACAATCGTGCAGCAGTTTCAAACACGTGTCTTGTATTCATTCAGTTAAAAAAACGTGGAACCGCTCAATATCACCGACTTCAAAGAACATAGAAACGCCAGAACCGTTTCACAAATTTTACTCATTCAAAATCACACAGACAGAATCTCCTGAGCAGAAAAAACACCAAATCACATCACCGAGGGGCTGAACTTCGTCTCATGGAGAACCAGCTCAAATCTACAAACACTTTCAACAGAATCAAGCAGCATTTCAAGAAAATCTCAATTTAGAACCCACCAAATCCGCCTTTCAGCAAGTGAATGAACAATTAAAACACACAGAAATATGGAAGAATATCATCAGCATTGTCAATAAGAGGGAAGTGTTCAATAAATTGACACAGATACTTCAGCATATTTTGTTAATATTGGGTTAGATTTCTAACACTTGTGTAGGAGGTGGTGAAACCTGCAGCCACCAGATGTCACTGAGATTAAACATTACATAAATACCAAACTGTTTAACAGGCGTTAGGTATTAAAGTACCCAGCCACACAGTATCCTCAGCAAATAAACATCAAATCATAACAACCAGGGACTGAATCCCTCAGAAGCATCTTTTATCAAGCGGCAGACTAATTCCTTTTTCAGCAGAATCACATGAAACATTACAACAAAATCTCAATGCAGAATCCAGCAAACCCGTAATTCAGTGAACGAATGCAGAGTTAAAATAGAAAAAATAAGTAAAACAAAGACTCAAGTAAAACAGTTCATAAATAATGGAACAGTTCTTACCTGAAGTTACCGTCACCATGGTCCCTTGTCCCCAGTAGTCGAAGTAGTCACAGTGTGACATTCCCTGGGCTGCTCCATTCAATAACCGCAGCTGCACAAAATAGATAGAAATCCACCATTATTTTAAATATTCACAAACCAGCGGCAAAGTAAACTTGTAATGAATTTTCATTAAATTAGAATTGTATTTGTGGATGTCGCTATTGTTCAGAAATGACGCTAATGTTTTATATTTCAGAGTAAAACATGAACATGTTATTGAAATCACTAACTAATGAGTGAATAATTGTCACAGATTCCCCATATTAATTATTGTCATTTTGTCAGTGCTCGAATCAAATAACGCTTCACTGTGAATAAAGTTGGATAGTAAAAGCGAGCACTGAGCCAGCCTCAGTTAATTAGTGCTGAGGGGCTTTTTGTATTGACAGTAACTGCTGTGTCCCAGGTATCACAGTGAGACACAGCGTGTCAAATACTGCGGCAGACTGTTAACTGTAAAATACAGAGATTTAATTTCACTGTTCACTCAAAAACCAAATTCTGTCTCTTCCAAGAGCGAATTGGTGAGTTATTTCAGCTTGTCCTGGTCTTTACATTTATACAGAGGATCGGAACACTTTTAAACCCTCTGTACAGATTTAGCGAGTCGGTGAACAGTGATAAAGTGGAAGATTTTTATACCTTTTTGCAAACTAATATTAGTTCCAAACTTTGTTTTATTTAAAATTAATTTACGTTGACAATCCTGTTGTGGCGCTGATCACCAATTTGAACAAGCTCTTTCACTGAGGTTTTTGTATGAGGATGTCGCTGTGCACAGCACTGTGACCCACTGGTGTAGTCACAGTGACAGATACCCGCACAAAAACTGCACTCACTCTCTGTTCAGTCCTGCCGCTCAATATTCACATCAAATACACGTTTACTTCTGATCTAATTTACTATTTATACAGCAGTTTATCAAATCCAATGTACATAGATTTTCCCAAGTATCAGAAGTAATAAAACCAGGATTATAGCCAAGTCTCTAATTGCTGAAACTGTTAACAGTAAATATAAACAGACAAAAGCTCATCCTATTAGATCGATTGGTGTGTTCGCTTTTACAGTTTAATTTACTCTGTGTGAGTTATGTAAGAAGCAGCTTGTGCAATGACTCTGATCACTGACATTAATATTACATTTGAATCAAGTGCTGACCTTCAGGTTAAGGTGCAAGTTGCTGAATTCCCTCTCGAGCTGTTCTTGTGCGGGTCCAGCCCTGGTTCCTCTCGCTGTGGTATCCAGCACAGTAATAGATGGCGGTGTCTTCGGTCTTCAGGCTCCTCATGGCCAAAGAGAAGATGTTGTTCGAAGTGTCTTTGGACGCAGTAAATCGATCTTTAATGGCTGGGGCGTAGTGGTTGTTGGATGAAGTAGAGTAGCTAACGAGCCACTCCAGCCCCTGTCCGGGAACCTGGCGGACCCAGCTCATCCAGTAGTTGCCAAGGCTGAACCCGCTGATTTTACAGGTAAGTGTCAGGGAGCCTCCGGGACGCCCGGTCTCTGCCTCTGGCTGAGTCAACACAACATCCGACTGGACACCTGTAAAAATATATCAAAAAGCCAGAGGGTGAAATGATTGGTGACTCTGGAACATTCCAGAGAGAGACTAACACTGAGACAGTATCAGTGAGAGACTTGGACAATAAAAACTACTCACGGGATAAGAAAGTCAGCAACAAACTGAGAGAAATGGCCCACCTCATCCTTCTGGTCATTTGGGGGAAATGGTTGTGTCAGGAACTCAGTGAACAAACCAGCTCCCGGACTGTTGGATTCGGGTCCCAGTGAGCGGCATTTAAATACCCGGCAGAAGGGGGCGGCTTTCCAGGCGCCGCCTGTTGATTCCCTGGTGGAGGCGGCGACTGGATCCACGTCCCACCTTCCATACCCACAACAGAATGGACACAGAGATTTACTATAGACTATTAATTTAAAATATATATTAGATCGGAATCGGTATATTTCTTTGGCTGAATGGATTCATTGAAATGTCTATCCTCATCCGAATGGAAATTTATATTTGAGCATCTCTAAGTAAAATCTAATTCCATTATATATGAAGTCTCTTTATTTATACACTCCAATATAAAGGGATGAACATAAACAGATTAAATAACACTATCAGGGAATAAATCGTCTGTCCGCTGTGCAACACTCCGGGGCTCTATCACATTCCAACAATAAAGAATAATTCATCAGACGAAATGTAACTAAATGAGGGAATGAATGACGTGATTACATTTGCAGTGCGGATGGTCATCACTGTATAATGTGGGTATGTCGACAAGAAGAAACTCTAACATTACACAATGTCTCTCTTCACATTTCTGGAACTACCCCTGAGCCTCAGACAGTCCGGTGAACATTAGCGGTAAAAGAAGCCGCTTGCCTGATAATTCAGCAGTGAGTTGACAGAGAAACATAAAAATCACACCAGCTTTTGACAGAGAAGTTAATGAATCAGAACGGACGCGGCGATCAGCAAAGTTATCCTTCAGCATCCAAATCATTGCCGCTAATTTTACTGACCACCGGCTAACATTCACTGGTGTTGGGAACACAGGATATCAGGACTTTGCAGCATATTACACAATATCACAGGAATAAATGTTTCATCTTCCACTGAAGCAGGTCATGAACTGGTCATTTCTCCACTCATTGGCAGCAATGAGAGGGACTGTTAAATAATGGAAATCAGCACAAATTAAACTGTACAGAACACGGTGTTAATCGGGTATAAGAGACGCCTCCGTTTAACGGAGATCAACAACTCGGAGAATATCCCAGGAATCCCCCCGAGTTCAATGCAGTTTATTTACTTTTATTTCATTTTGTTTTATTTTTTGGAATTTGAGTCATCTTATTGAACTTGTAGATTGTGTCCATCAACACCAATCACTCTCTCACTTCATTCGGTTCTCAACAAACGGACTTTAATAACTAGAGTGATCTTTACTCAGAACTAATATAAATTAAATAGCATCTGGTCAGGTTACTATTTTCCGATCATGTTTAATCTCATAGTGAACAAACCATTCAGTGAATATATTTCTTTGCATGGAACACCATTTAAAACGTTCACTTCATGTGCGACTAAAACATTTATTGTTTGAATGGATAAATCCCATTTAATCCATTCATATTCAGGTTAATCTGCCCCACACAGTATTTGGCAGCAATCCAGCCGCCTGCAGTCAGGGAGGCTCGAATGTTCAATGTTGTTTACAGGAAACATCTGTATTTTTTTTCAAAGATCTGTTTGCTCAGTACTGACCGCTTGGCTGCAAGCCAACTTCAAACTCTTAACATTGTCAATGAGGACTATTTATAAACAAATCTACCCAGCAACAGTACTGCAGATCTTTTTATGTTTTAAATTGTGAACCTATTTGAACTGTTCCCATCTCTAAGGAAAGGAGAGTTATCCAGCTTCTCTGACCAATCGTAGCAATTGCCGGCTGGAGTATCTCTCCCACATCTCATAACATTGTGATGATGGATAGGAATACAAACAGACTATCAGACAGGAGCGACATTTTGTAATAGATAAATATGTACATTTACGTGTTTTTCCCTTTATTCTTCCATGGAATGTGGGAGTCATTGTCAAGACCACCATGTGTTCCCTGTCCCTAATTGCTGTTGAACTGAATGGTTTGCTGGGCCAGCTCAGAAGGAACTGAAGGGTCAGACATGTTGCTGTCCGACTGGAGCCACATGTATGTGAGACCAGGGAGGGATGTCAGATTTCCTTCATTAGTGAAGCAGAGGGGGTTTCATGGTGACCATTAGTATGTATTCCGGATTTATTAACTGAACTCAAATTCCCCCACCGGCCATGGTGGGATTTGTACCCAAGCCCCCACAGAATTAGCCCGGGCCTTTGGATTATTGGTTCAATGTCATTAATACTACCCCACTACCGACCCAAAAGATAAAGGGATTATTGCTTTGATGTAGGGATGGATGTTTGTTAGATGCCTGAATATTTTGATTGTGGAATCGGTGAATGGGTTTGATGGATGCATGGATAGATGGTCCTGAAAGATGCTGTTCTACATTCTCAGTTTTGTGCTTGATGACTTCACAAATTAAATCAGGCCCTTTATAATTTGTGTCAGTATAATGCACTCGGTGGCTCAAGCTTTTCTGGGTGAATTCCATCCCCAGACTATCGGGAACTGATGAGATGGACGTCACTAAGAGGAAACGAGATATCCTGCGGTTCTGGTGATTCTTCTCTGCTGATGGCGAATCTTCATCTCAAAGACAGAAAGCAGGAACATGATGACGTTGAGGGGGGACGGTTGTAATATTTGGAACATGTGGTAATTTCATGTACAATAGGTCACTCAAGATGTCCTCACCCAAATTAATGAAGACACCAGACTGAAAACACATTAATGTGAAAACTGAAATACTGTGAAACTCAGTGGACAGCTGCAGACGTTGAATTAGTTTCCAAATCATTGTAATAACATACTGGGATTCAAAGGTTCATCAGCGTCACATTAGGTACAGACAGTTTCATTTCTACTGACACTTTAAAAATCATCTCACACTCCAGTCTGGAGATTCTGTGTGACGATGAGGTGATTACTGACCAATACAACGCAGAGGCTGCTGGGTAGCTGCACATAATCCTCGGTCTGGTTTAATTCCATTTCACATTGAATTCTGATGCAGATGTGACTACTCGGTGACAGAATAGTCAATCCTATCTCAATTAAATTATGTTGAACATATGACTATCGGAATTAGGAGCGGAAGTAGGCAGTTCAGCCCTTTGAGCCTGCTCCGTCATTCAATCATCATGGCTGATCTCTTCCTGGTCTCAAATCCACCTCCCTTAAATTAATTGCATTTACAGTTTGTAAAGAAAAGTGTGGATCATAATTGGTGAATAAAACGTTTTATGTTGTGAGTTGATGATAATTGATTAATATCATTATTTAACTTTGTAAATTGTGACAATTGGTAATATTCGCCACGGAATTGCTAAACAATGACCATCTCCAGCAAAATAGAATCTCACCATCGCCATTTGATTTTGACTGATATTGCCATCGCTGAATCCCGCACGATCAATACACTGGGGTTACTATTGACCAGAAACGGTACTGGACTAACCATATAAATGCTGAGGCTGCAAGATCCGGTCAGCGTCTCGGAAGCCTGCAGCGAGCAACTCACCTCTTGATTCCCAAAGCCTGTTCACCATCTGCAAGGCACAAGTCAGGACTGTTGAATACTCTGACACCTTCCAGGCCAAAGCAGCTCCGCTTGATTGCCACCCTATGCGCAAACACTCATTCCATCCACCACCGACTTACAATGGCAATCATGTACCATCCACAAGATGAGCTGCAGGAGCCCAGCAAGTCTCCCTTGAAACACTTTCTAAACCCAGGACCATTACCTTCTAGAAGGAAAAGGCAGCTGACACATGGGAAGGAAGATGACCACCTGGAAATTCCCCTCTAGATCACTCACTATCCTGACTTGGAAATATATCACAGAATCTTCACTATCGCTGATTCAAAAACCTACAACTGCCTCCCTAACAGCATTGTCGGTGTATCTACACCAGAGTGACTGCAGAGGTTCAAACAAGCAGTTCACCGCCTCTTTTTAAAAGGCAATTAGCGATGGACAATAAGTCATGGCCTAGCCCTCGATGGCCACACCGTATAACTTAATTTAAAACTGTACTTTATGGAACGCTGGCAATTTGTGAATCTAGTTATTTATATTCATAAATGAATGAAAATTGGTGAATATTATTGCTATGTTTCTGAACATTTATGACCGACGCCTTCTCTCCTGGAAGATATAACCCATCCCACAGGAGATTCATGATGCAAAATTATAACCAATATCTGAAAATAAAGTGGACAGAGGAGACTGCAGCAACCATTGACATAACTCACTCATAGCAGCACTGGGAAGGTCTTTCCAATGGTCATACTTTAAATACTTCATCTGCTTTCAGGCCAAATGTTGCTGGAAGAATGGTGCTGTGTTTGCGTCACAAGGTTTACTCTGGACATGATCTGCTCCCTCTGCCACATGCCTACCTCTTCACCTTACTTTCGTCAATCTCGATAAATATTCGACACTGTCCACAGAGTAAGGGCTATATGATTTGGGGGAAATTGGCTGACTGCTGAAGCTCCCCTGTCGCATTCGCTCCTTCCATGGTAAAATGCACTGCACGGGGACAGAGTGATCATTCCACTTCCGACAGATTCTAAGTGAATAATTGATCGAAAGAGGACCATGTCCCACACCCACCTCTATTCGGCAGCTTCCTCTCCATGCTACTGATCTTCGCCTTACCCGAAGACAAGAATAAAATCCACTAACACACTCGGTCAGGCGGCAACCTCTACAACCTCTTAGTCATCAAAACGGAGACATAATCACAATACATCCTCATCAGAGAATTCCTCTACGCTGAAAATTCGATCATCAAAACAAAACAACATATTCAGAGACTCGTGGACTGTGTCCTCGGTGCCTGTATCTTGTCTTCCTTACCATAAGCATGAGGAAAATCGTGGTTGTGGGTCAAGGTGTTGCACTTTCGCTGTGGTCACACTAAATAAGAGCCGGTGAGCAGATTCTGCTCCCGAGTTTCCATGGTGAGAGACTGCCTTGATGTAGAATGTAATTCATGGGGAAAACAGTTACGACCTTTGTTTTACTCAATGAATGCCCATGGAATAACATCAAGCTGACCCTTTGGAACAAGCTGATGCTTTATAAGGCCTAAACTCTCTGAACCTTGTTGTCTGGCTGTGAAACAAGGAACACTTGCAGCTGTGAAGAAAAATAGCTCAGCCAATGTCATTTTGTTGTCCACAATGCATTATGGATATTTACTGGCCGGACACAATCAGAAATGCGGCAGTTCTCTCAAAGACAGAGCATCCAGGTCTCTCCAAGATAAAAAGAGGTGGTTTGCACATTTCCAGTGTGGTCCCTAAATCGGCCATGGTCACGCGAGCAAGGAATTTGAAAAATGAAATGAAATGAAAATCGCTTATTGTCACGAGTAGGCTTCAATGAAGTTACTGTGAAAAGCCCCTAGTGGCCACATTTCGGCGCCTGTCCGGGGAGGCTGGTACGGGAATTGAACCGTGCTGCTGGTCTGCTTGGTCTGCTTTAAAAGCCAGCGATTTAGCTGAGTGAGCTAAACCAGCCCCTTTGCGAACTAGCCGGAGCCACGCACCCAGTGGGAAGGCCGATATTCCACTTCAAGGATTCTTCCAAGTGTGATATAATGTCCCGAAACCTATACATTGAACATCGCAATTGGGTGTCACCAGCTGCAAACTGAAAAAATGGCCACACTTAAGGTGGGCTGGTGTGTACCACCAGGACCAGTGGATTTAGCAAGTTTGAAATAGACACAAACCGAGAAAATGACAACCCACACACACATACAGTCTCTCACACACGCATTCTCTCTGATTTCCATGCACACCCACATTTCCCCATTAAAATTAAAATCCCATATTAACTTCCTGGGAATCTTCGGAGACATTGATCCCAACCATTTTCCAGGTGGTATAATGAACCAATAACCTCTCCCCAACACTATGTTTGTTAGATGAATGTTACTTTTCCCATGGACTCTATGCAACGTCCAGGTAAACATTCCTCTATTTAACAAAGATGAACAAAAATGCATGACCAGGAATTGAGCAACTTTGCTCTGTTTCTGATCTCAATGTGGGAGAATCAGCCAGCGACATCTGCAATTAGTTACACCTTATATTTTGGCATCTCCCGCCGAAGGCGATATGGTATTACGTTTGGATTGGATTGGATTTGTTTATTGTCACGTGTACCGAGGTACAGTGAAAAGTATTTTTCTGCAAGCAGCTCAACAGATCATTCAGTACATGGGAAGAAAAGGGAATTAAACAGAATTCAAGAAAATACATGAGAATACATAATAGGGCAACACAATATATACAATGTACTACATAAGCATTGGCATCGGATGAAGCAGACATGGGTGTAGTGTTAATGTGGTCAGTCCATAAGAGGGTCATTTAGGAGTCTGGTGACAGTGGGGAAGAAGCTGTTTTTGAGTCTGTTCATCCGTGTTCTCAGATTTCTGAATCTCCTGCCCGATGGAAGAAGTTGGAAAAGTGAGTAAGCCGGGTGGGAGGGATCCTTGATTATGCTGCCTGCTTTCCCCCGGCAGCGGGACGTGTAGATGGAATCAATGGATGGGAGGCAGGTTCGTGTGATGGACTGGGCGGTATTCACGACTCTCTGAAGTTCCTTGCGGTCCTGGGCCGAGCAGTTGCCATACCAGGCTGTGATGCAGCCCGATAGGATGCTCTCTATAGTGCATCTGTAAAAGTTAGTAAGGGTTAATGTGGACATGCCGAATTTCCTTAGTTTCCTGAGGAAGTAAAGGCGCTGTTGTGCTTTCTTGGTGATAGCGTCGACATGAGTGGACCAGGATAGAATTTTGGTGATGTGCACCCCTAGGAATTTGAAACTGCTCACCATCTCTACCTCGGCTCCGTTGATGCTGACAGGGGTGTGTACAGTACTTTGCTTCCTGAAGTCGATGACCAGCTCTTTAGTTTTGCTGGCATTAAGGGAGAGATTGTTGTCGCTGCACCACTCCACTAGGTTCTCTATCTCCCTCCTGTATTCGGACTCGTCGTTATTCGAGATCCGGCCCACTATGGTCGTATCGTCAGCAAACTGAGTTGGAACCAAGTTTTGCCATGCAGTCGTGTGTGTACAGGGAGTAGAGTAGGGGGCTAAGTACGCAGCCTTGCGGGGCACCGGTATTGAGGACTATTGTGGAGGAGGTGTTGGTGTTCATTCTTACTGACTGTGGTCTGTTGGTCAGAAAGTCAAGGATCCAGTTGCAGAGTGGAGAGCCAAGTCCTAGGTTTTGGAGCTTTGATATGAGCTTGGCTGGGATTATGGTGTTGAAGGCAGAGCTGTAGTCAATAAATAGGAGTCTGATGTAGGAGTCCTTGTTTTCGAGATGCTCTAGGGATGAGTGTAGGGCCAGGGAAATGGCGTCTGATGTGGACCAGTTGCGATGGTATGCGAATTGAAGTGGGTCAAGGCGTTCCGGGAGTATGGAGGTGATGCGCTTCATGATCAGCCTCTCGAAGCACTTCATTACAACTGACGTCAGGGCCACCGGGCGGTAGTCATTGAGGCACGTTGCCTGGTTCTTCTTTGGTACCGGTATGATGGTGGCCTTCTTGAAGCAGGTGGGGACCTCGGAGTGAAGTAGGGATAGGTTAAAGATGTCTGTGAAAACCTCTGCCAGCTGGTCCGCGCAGGCTCTGAGTGCACGACCAGGGATCCCGTCCGGGCCCATCGCCTTCCGTGGGTTCACTTTCAGGAAGGCCGATCTGACTTTGGAAACTTGATGGTGGGTATGGGTGAATTATGGATTGCTGGGGCACTCGATAGCGGATTGTTGGTTACCTGCTCAAACCGAGCATAGAATGCATTAAGTTCATCGGGGAGGGGTGCACTGCTGCCAGAGATACTGCTCGGCTTCGCTTTGTAGCCCGTTATGTTGCTCATATGTTTGTGGAAATAGGATTAGGGATACATCATCATCATGGATTATACCTGACAGTAACATTTCACAGTAACTGCAATTGCACAGTTTGGCCAGCAGATGGCATTTACATCGAGATGCCTAACGATACATGAAGCGGACATTAACTCAATAATTAATGCAGTGATCCCCGTCTGTTCATTTTAAATTGGACTCCATATGTATTTTTGTTAGACTAGACTCTGTCTTTGTTTATAATACACGACACTCTGTGTCAATTAATACTGCACCAGTACACCTCAACGTGTATGCCACATAATCACTGTGATCCCATTTTCAATGTTTCGGATCTGCCTTTGCAGTTTTGCCTCATCCAGTCCTGAATAGTAATGAACAAATAAACAAAAAGCTGGAATAGGAGCCTCAATAAAATTCCCCTCTTCAGTTATGGGGGAGCCCAGCACATCAGTGCAAAAAACAAGACTGAAAGTTCCTGCCAGAGGTGCCGAGAGGATGATCCATCTCGGCCTCCTCCGGTGGTCTGCATCATCATGGATGTCAGTCTTCAGCAAATTTGATTCACTCCACACGATATCAACAAACGGCTGACGGCGCTGATAATGTTATTATTCCTGGCAGCATTCCAGCAACAATACTGAAGATTTGTGCTGCAGAACTAGCTGCGCCCCAGACAAGTTTCTCCAGTGCAGGTGCAGCACTGACATGTACCCAACAATGTGTAACATTGCCAAACATGACCCGTCCACAAAAGGCAGGAAAAACCCAACCCGGCCAATTATTTCCCTATTCGTCCGCACTCGGTCATCAGCAACTTCATGAAAAGTGTCAAGGTTCATCCTGTCACGTATAGTGTCCTAGCATAGTGTCCCCAGCCCTCGCTTCACACTTCATCATAACGTCAGAAGTGGGAATGTTCGCTGATGATTACTCAATGTTCTGCACCATATTCGACTCCACAAATACTGAAGCAGTTTCTCTTCATATGCAACAGACTTGGACAACATTCAGGTTTGGGCTGACAAGTGTCAGGGAATGACCATCCCAAAAAGGGAGATGCTAACCATGTCCCCTGGACTTTAAATGACACTACCGTGATTTAATACCCCACTATAAACATCCTCTGCATTATCATTGATTAAAAACTGAAGTGGAAGAATCTTTTAAATAATATTGCTACAAGAGCAGGTCAGTGGCTGGAAATTCTGGAAATTCACCTCCTGACTTCCTAACCCAGAACCACCATCGATAAGGCAGAAGTCAGGAGTTTAATTGAATGAAATTTGTCTGAAATGTGTTCCTCAAGCAATTTTGAGAATCGCGACTCCATCCAGGACAAAGCAGCCGTCTCGACGAACACCCCATCCACCAGCTTAAATATTCACTCCCTAAATCACGGGCGTACAATTCTAGCAGCGTGAACGATATACAAGGATCTATTGCAGCAACTGCCTCCTTTTATAGCACCTTCCAAACCCACGAACTCAGCCATCTAAAAGGACCAGGTCCAGCAGATTCATTGTAACAGCAGGACCTGCAAGTTCCCGCCAAGCCTCACACATCTTGATGGGAACTATGTCTCTGTTCCTTCGCCGTCACTGGTCAAAATCCTGGAACTCCCTTCCTATCAACACTGTGGGTGTACTTGCTCAGTATAGAATACAATGGTTCAATAAGAGGGCTCAACACCACATTCTCGAGGGCAATTAGGAATTGGCATCAAATGCTGACGTTACTGTCGAAGCCAAGATCCTATTAAATCATTTTAAACATATTCTCTGCTTACATTCACCCAGCCCCGGCCTCTGTTTACATTACTCTCGGCCATGTGTCTATCACATTGCAACAGGCTCTGTCTCAGTTTTCCTGCACTCGGCTGAATATCAGTTATTAATATACCAGCACACACCCTGTTTATATTACTAATCATTAATAATGACGGCACTGCCACATGTCTGGGTTAATCTGACAAGAAACACGTCACAATGGTTACAGCATCAGAACGTTTATCTGTGCATCGTAACTGGAACAACGGTCTGTTTGCATCACGTGGTTCAGTCTCAGTTATTACTCTACTAGATAGTTAGATTCTAATAAACTCAATCCTGCTTTAGTTGATGCTGCACCTGTCCATTCCCTGTTTATCTAACACACGGCCCTGCGTGTTATTCTTGTATTATACAATATCCTTCTTATTGCTGCATTGTTTATGTCTCAATTTGTGTCAGTCGACACTCCGCTAGACCAGAACTCAGATTATATTACACTCGACCCAGTCTCTGCTTATGTTACCGGCGGCACGGTTATACAGTGGTTAGGACTGCTGCCACATAGATCCAGGGTTCAATTCTTGACTATCGTGTGGCGTTTGCACTTTCCCCCTGTGCCTGAGTGGCATTCCTCCGGGTGCTCCGGTTTCCTCCCATAGTCGAAAGATGTGTAGGTTAAGTTTATTGGCCATTCTAAATTGCTCGTGAGTGTCCAGGGATGCGCTGGGCAGGGGATTGGGGTGGGTGCTCTTTCATAGGTCGGTGCAGATGCTATGGGCCGAGTGACGTTCTACCCTGTAGGGATTCTATATTTGATACTGAATTTGTCTATTTTTTTCCGAGACCTGCTCACTTTTACGAATGCACCAGATGATGTCTCTGCTTTTAACTGTGGGCGCGTTATTCCACATGTCTTTGAGATGAAAATATAAAATAATAAATAGATATTTTGGACAAGAAATCAGTATATGGCAACATCCTGAAACGGGATGTATCGTGTATACAGTGTGTGCTATGCAACATTTGATATTCATTTTCAGTGCAGTCAGCAGAACTAGATTTCAGTTGGCACTTCTTCGTTGCCAGTGCCCAAGACCAATCCCTACCCCAGAGAGTTGGATGTGTAGGAGGATGCAGAGTATTGTGTTTCCATGTGCTTGTTGCCCTTGTGATTCTCGGATGTCTCGTGTATGGAAGGTGCTGTTGAACAATTCTTGGCGAGTTTCTGCAGTGCATCCCGTCGATGTTACACAATGCAGCTACTGCATGCCTGCTGTGAAGAGAATGAATGTTGCTATAACATGAGGTACTCAGCTATTTATCTAATGGTCCTTTGTTTCTGTTGCACAATTACAACTATTCAATTCCCTTAGTCTATTGCTCTAGGCCCAGGCAATGGAAGTGAAGTTGTACAATTTGAAATGGCTGCAAGAAGATCAGAAAGATCTGCGGGTGTCTGTACACACAGCTAGGGTGCTGACAAGACAGATTATGACGTTTACCTGGACATAGATTAGCATTGCTCATTAAAGCATTTTACATTATTACTGTTCCTTCAGGATTTTTTAAATCTTCACACTTTCCACCCCAGCCACTTTCCACATTACTGTGCATGCTCTTCCGCAGCAATGACTGAGGTCGGGTCCAATTTAATATGAACAGAGACATGGCCCAGTGCAGTACTGAGGCTGTATCTAATGTAACACAGAGACAGGTTTAAATTAATAGAAACAGAGTCAGGTTCTAGGTTAATCTAAACAGAGACAAACAGGGTCCATAAGATATAGGAGTAGAATTAGGCCATTCGACCCATCGAGGCTGCTCCGCCATTAAATCATGGCCGATATTTTCCTCATCCCCATTCTCCTGCCTTCTCCCAATAACCCTTGAACTCCTTATTGATCAAGACAATCCTCTAATTGGTGGTCTAGTTTAATATGAACAAATAGAAAAAGGTCCTTATTGAATATTAACTGACACAAGTACGAGGTAGTATAACACAGACAGAGCCGGGTTCACGGTCAGGTACAATACAGAGGCAGGGCCGACTGTCCTTTCAAACACTCGCAGGACAGTTGGCTCACTGGTTGGAGACATGACTTCGCCCGGACTTCTTCAATCACACTGTCCCCATCAAACATTCCCAGAGCAGCTGCAGATTTTAAGGGGGGCTGGTTCAGCACAGTGGGGTAAATAGCTGACTTGCAATGCAGAACAATGCCATCAGCGTGGGTTCAATTCCCATACCGGGCTCTACTGACAGGCGCCGGAATGTGGCGACTAGGGGCTTTTCACAGTAACTTCATTGAAGCCGACTTGTGACAATAAGCTCTTATTATACAGAATGAAATTCCCTCTAAATCACTCGCTTAAACACATTAAAGGTCTGGAAATCAAGGGTTCTATGCCAGGTAAAACCTCTTCTGCACTCTTCCTCAGAGATCCCCAAGGCAGGTTGACAGTGGGGTAAAGAAACCTGTGCATTTACTGGATAAAGAAACTTGTGCATTTTTCCATCGAACTCACCCAGGTCAGGTACAGCATAGTTCAGATACGTAGTAAATCTCCCTGTGCACAGTCATAACAAACACTCACAGGGCAGGTTCAGTGCAGGTTACGTGCCAGTAAAGCTTGCTCTTCCCCGGACAATCAAATGCTCCATGGTCACGGCAGCTTGGTGAAGTACAAGAAAACCACGGTGGTTGGGAAGCGGGAGCAGGGGCCTGTCGTGAAGGTGAGTGAGTGCCTTTAAATTTGCTTAACTATCAGCGGGAGCAGGGTTTGAGGTAATATCAGGTAAGCTCTTCCTTTCTTTTTCTTTTTCTTGTTTTTTTTTAAAATCTAGAGGTGATGTCAGGGAAGGCAGTACAATGCTCCTCCTGCAGAATGTTTGAGGTGAGGGACGCCGTCAGTGTCCCTGCTGATTTCATCTGTGGGAAGTGAACCCAACTCCAGCTCCTGAAAAACCGTGTTAGGGACCTGGAGCTTGAGCTGGATGAACTTCGGATCATTCGGGAGGCAGAGGGGGTCATAGATAGGAGCTTCAGGGAAGTAGTTACACCAAAGACTGGAGATAGATGGGTAACTGTAAGAGGGACTGGGAAGAAGCAGTCAGTGCAGGGACCCCCTGCGGTCGTTCCCCTGAGTAACAAGTATACCGTTTTGGATACTTGTGGGGGGGACGACTTACCAGGGGTAAGCCATGGGGTACGGGCCTCTGGCACGGAGTCTGTCCCTGTTGCTCAGAAGGGAAGGGGGGGAAAGGAGTAGAACATTAGTAATTGGGGACTCAATAGTCAGGGGCACAGATAGGAGATTTTGTGGGAGCGAGAGAGACTCACGTTTGGTATGTTGCCTCCCAGGTGCAAGGGTAAGTGATGTCTCGGATCGTGTTTTCCGGGTCCTTAAGGGGGAGGGGGAGCAGCCCCAAGTCGTAGTCCACATTGGCACTAACGACATAGGTAGGAAAGGGGACAAGGATGTCAGGCAGGCCTTTAGGGAGCTAGGATGGAAGCTCAGAGCGAGAACAAACAGAGTTGTTATCTCTGGGTTGTTGCCCGTGCCACGTGATAGTGAGATGAGGAATAGGGAGAGAGAGCAATTAAACACGTGGCTACAGGGATGGTGCAGGCGGGAGGGATTCAGATTTCTGGATAACTGGGGCTCGTTCTGGGGAAGGTGGGACCTCTATAGACAGGATGGTCTACATCTGAACCTGAGGGGCACCAATATCCTGGGGGGGAGATTTGTTAGTGCTCTTTGGGGGGGTTTAAACTAATTCAGCAGGGGCATGGGAACCTGGATTGTAGTTTTGGGGTACGGGAGATTGAGAGTATGGAGGTCAGGAGCACAGATTTGACTTCTCAGGAGGGTGCCAGTGTTCAGGTAGGTGGTTTGAAGTGTGTCTACTTCAATGCCAGGAGTATACGAAATAAGGTAGGGGAACTGGCAGCATGGGTTGGTACCTGGGACTTCGACGTTGTGGCCATTTCAGAGACATGGATAGAGCAGGGACAGGAATGGTTGTTGCAGGTTCCGGGGTTTAGGTGTTTTAGTAAGCTCAGAGAAGGGGGCAAAAGAGGGGGAGGTGTGGCGCTGCTAGTCAAGGACAGTATTACGGTGGCGGAAAGGATGCTAGATGGGGACTCTTCTTCTGAGGTAGTCTGGGCTGAGGTTAGAAACAGGAAAGGAGAGGTCACCCTGTTGGGAGTTTTCTATAGGCCACCTAATAGTTCTAGGGATGTAGAGGAAAGGATGGCGAAGATGATTCTGGAAAAGAGCGAAAGTAACAGGGTAGTTGTTATGGGAGACTTTAACTTTCCAAATATTGACTGGAAAAGATATAGTTCGAGTACATTAGATGGGTCGTTCTTTGTACAATGTGTGCAGGAGGGTTTCCTGACACAATATGTTGACAGGCCAACAAGAGGCGAGGCCACATTGGATTTGGTTTTGGGTAATGAACCAGGCCAGGTGTTAGATCTGGAGGTAGGTGAGCACTTTGGAAACAGTGACCACAATTCGGTGACCTTTACGTTAGTGATGGAAAGGGATAAGTATACCCCGCAGGGCAAGAGTTATAGCTGGGGGAAGGGCAATTATGATGCCATTAGACATGACTTAGGATGTGTTGGTTGGAGAAGTAGGCTGCAAGGGTTGGGCACACTGGATATGTGGAGCTTGTTCAAGGAACAGCTATTGCATGTTCTTGATAAGTACGTACCAGTCAGGCAGGGAGGAGGGGGTCGAACGAGGGAACCGTGGTTTACCAAAGAAGTGGAATCTCTTGTTAAGAGGAAGAAGGAGGCCTATGTGAAGATGAGGCATGAAGTTTCAGTTGGGGCGCTTGATAGTTACAAGGAAGCGAGGAAGGATCTAAAGAGAGAGCTGAGACGAGCAAGGAGGGGACATGAGAAGTCTTTGGCAGGTAGGATCAAGGAAAACCCAAAAGCTTTCTATAGGTATGTCAGGAATAAAAGAATGACTAGGGTAAGAGTAGGGCCAGTCAAGGACAGTGGTGGGAAGTTGTGTGTGGAGGCTGAGGAGATAAGCGAGATACTAAATGAATACTTTTCGTCAGTATTCACTCAAGAAAAAGATAATATTGTGGAGGAGAATGCTGAGACCCAAACTATTAGAATAGATGGCATTGAGGTGCGTAGGGAAGAAGCGTTGGCAATTCTGGACAAGGTGAAAATAGATAAGTCCCCGGGGCCAGATGGGATTTATCCTAGGATTCTCTGGGAAGCCAGGGAAGAGATTGCTGAGCCTTTGGCTTTGATTTTTAGGTCATCATTGGCTACAGGAATAGTGCCAGAGGACTGGAGGATAGCAAATGTGGTCCCTTTGTTCAAGAAGGGGAGTAGAGATAACCCCGGTAACTATAGGCCGGTGAGCCTAACGTCTGTGGTGGGTAAGGTCTTGGAGAGGATTATAAAAGATACGATTTATAATCATCTAGATAGGAATAATATGATTAGGGATAGTCAGCATGGTTTTGTGAAGGGTAGGTCATGCCTCACAAACCTTATCGAGTTCTTTGAGAAGGTGACTGAACAGGTAGACGAGGGTAGAGCAGTTGATGTGGTGTATATGGATTTCAGTAAAGCGTTTGATAAGGTTCCCCACGGTCGGCTATTGCAGAAAATACGGATGCTGGGGATTGAGGGTGATTTAGAGATGTGGATCAGAAGTTGGCTAGTTGAAAGAAGACAGAGAGTGGTAGTTGATGGGAAATGTTCAGAATGGAGTTCAGTTACGAGTGGCGTACCACAAGGATCTGTTCTGGGGCCGTTGCTGTTTGTCATTTTTATAAATGACCTAGAGGAGGGCGCAGAAGGATGGGTGAGTAAATTTGCAGACGACACTAAAGTCGGTGGAGTTGTAGACAGTGCGGAAGGATGTTGCAGGTTACAGAGGGACATAGATAAGCTGCAGAGCTGGGCTGAGAGGTGGCAAATGGAGTTTAATGTGGAGAAGTGTGAGGTGATTCACTTTGGAAAGAATAACAGGAATGCAGAATATTTGGCTAATGGTAAAATTCTTGGTAGTGTGGATGAGCAGAGGGATCTCGGTGTCCATGTACATAGATCCCTGAAAGTTGCCACCCAGGTTGATAGGGTTGTGAAGAAGGCCTATGGTGTGTTGGCCTTTATTGGTAGAGGGATTGAGTTCCGGAGCCATGAGGTCATGTTGCAGTTGTACAAAACTCTAGTACGGCCGCATTTGGAGTATTTCGTACAGTTCTGGTCGCCTCATTATAGGAAGGACGTGGAAGCTTTGGAAAGGGTGCAGAGGAGATTTACCAGGATGTTGCCTGGCATGGAGGGAAAATCTTATGAGGAAAGGCTGATGGACTTGAGGTTGTTTTCGTTAGAGAGAAGAAGGTGAAGAGGTGACTTAATAGAGGCATACAAAATGATCAGAGGGTTGGATAGGGTGGACAGCGAGAGCCTTCTCCCGCGGATGGAGGTGGCTAGCACGAGGGAACATAGCCTTAAATTGAGGGGTAATAGATATAGGACAGAGGTCAGAGGTGGGTTTTTTACGCAAAGAGTGGTGAGGCCGTGGAATGCCCTACCTGCAACAGTAGTGAACTCGCCAACATTGAGGGCATTTAAAATTTTATTGGATAAGCATATGGATGATAAGGGCATAGTGTAGGTTAGATGACCTTTAGTTTTTTTTCCATGTCGGTGCAACATCGAGGGCCGAAGGGCCTGTACTGCGCTGTATCGTTCTATGTTCTATGTTCTATGAAAGATTCTCCGGCCCTTCCACCTCAAATCCTCGCCACCATGTGCACCCAAACCAGATACAGAGTAAAATTGTCTCTGCAGTTCTCATTAAACACTCCAAGGTCATGAATACTCCAGCCACAATTTAGAGTTAAACTCCCTCTATGTATTCCAATTCATTGGATTCAATCCATT
This sequence comes from Scyliorhinus canicula, assembly GCF_902713615.1. Classification (NCBI taxonomy): domain Eukaryota; kingdom Metazoa; phylum Chordata; class Chondrichthyes; order Carcharhiniformes; family Scyliorhinidae; genus Scyliorhinus; species Scyliorhinus canicula. The sequence continues at coordinate 1,490,547 of NW_024055497.1, forward strand.
TAGTTGTAAGCCAACGGGGTGTGATCGGGCTGAGAGAATGTATTGGCCACATGTTGACTTCATGTTGTCGATTAAACACAATGACCCATCGTGGAGAGACATGAGACAGAACCAGTTAGGAGAAACACACAGAGAGAGATAGGATACAGGAAAACTTTACGAACACATTTTGCATGTCTTTATATTTAGAGATTAGAGGGAATCTTTCCTAATTGTGAACATGGATATCATCATGAAATTCTTCTCATATAACTGATGAATGAAAAATGTCGAAAAACAATCACTACCGTTGATCTATTTGCATCTTTGGCTCTATTTCTGTGCTGTGTTGGTGTGGAGACATTTGTTTTGCTTTTCTCAGTCCGCAATCTAATCTGGAACTTCTATTTCTGTGTTTAACACCTCACTAGTCACAATGGAGTGTTCATTTCAGCAAAACCAGGTAAACACAATCACGTATTGATTAGTTTCAACTCAAAATAGCAGTTTATTTTAAGAATATTGACAGTTGGTTAAAATGAACAGAAACTTCCATTAGAACAGATGTTACTTAATTGAAAGAAAAAATCCATTTAAATTAAGTATTCATTCTGAAAGTTATGAAGCCTCTGTTAAGAAAGCATCTTTAACCAGCTACTTTCCACTGAATGTTAATTTGATTGAAATATTGACCAATTTAAAGTAGATAAATTAAAACATCAGGCAGAGGAGAAATCAATAGCCACGTTAATCTCAGATCTTTCGACATATTACAACCTACATTTTAAAATGTTAACATTTGGAAAGAGCTTGCTTTTGTAAAACCCTTTACCCGACCTCAGGTCACCATCAACGCCCTTAAAACTCTGATATATTTTTGCTGAATTTAGTCTCTGTTGTAATGTTGGAAACAGAGCAGGGAATTTGTGCACAGCAAGCTCCCACAAACTGAGATGTGATAAGTGACCAGCTAATCTGTGATTTTAGTTAAAGAATGGACATTGGACGAGGATAATGGGAAAAACAGCTCTTAGAATTATGTCAGTGAGGAAATCCACCTGAAATGTGAGTCCGTTCCTCTCTCTGCTGATGCTCACTGACCTGCTAAGCAGCCTTTTTTGTTGTTTTTGTTTTAGATTTCCGGAATCTGCCGCACTTTGAAGAGTTTTGGATTCATTCTCGCCATACGGCCATCAGTGACGAAGTCAGCATTAACTGCCCATACTGAGAAGCCGGATGTGAACCACCTTTTTGATAAGGTGCACTTCAGGCGGTTAATTCACATTTGACTTTCTGTAGCATCTTCCCGTCAACTGACTTGCTTGCTCGGCAATATCAGAGATAGTTAATATTCAACCCATCATTGTTGAACCAGAGTCACATATGGGCCAGATAGGATAAGGAGGGAAGATTTCTTCTCCTGAAGGATGTTGGTGAACCTTCTAGGCTTTGGGAAATTTCGATAAATTCATCGGTATTATGAATTACACGACGATTGTTTTCTGATTTTTTGATTCATTCAATTGCAAGTCCCCACAGCTGCCATAAAACCATAAGATTGAGGAGCAGAAGTTGGCCATTCGACCCATGGAATATGATCTGCCATTCAATGACATCGTGGCTGATCTGACAAAATCGTCAACTCCACGTTTCCACCTTATCCCCATAACCCTTGATTCCCTTACTGATGAAAAATCTGTCTTTCTCAGCCTTGAACATATTTATTGACCAGGCCAACTCTCTACGGCAAATAATTCTATAGAATCAGTACCCTCTGAGAGAAGAAATTCCTCTTCATCCTCGTCTGAAATGAGTGGCACCTTACGCTGAGATTGTGGCCTATGGTCCTAGACTCTCCCAAAAGCGGGAACAACCTCTAGCATCTCCATTGTCAAGCCGCCTGAGAATACTATATATCTCAGTGACTTCGCCTCTCATTCTTCCAAACTCCAATGCGTGTAGGCCTAACCGACTTAAGCTCTCCCCATGTCAGCCTCTGTGGTGCAATTGGTCAGCGTGTTTGGCTGTTTATTGAAACGTCTGTGATTCAAAGCCAGATTCTTCTTTTTCTGCTGACAGGTAGAGCAACAATGGGTCGGAAGGTCTCTTTCTGTGCTGTGAAACGCTACCTAGCGTTGAAAATCCCTCCATACTCCGGCTTAACCTAAAGAACCTTCTCTGGACTGCCTCCCAAATATCTATCCTTATATAAGGATACCAAAACTGTTCACAGCATTACAATATACCCTGGTGGAATTTGTACTCCTGTTTCTGGAGAGTAATTAGTTCAGGCCTCCAGATTACCAGTTTCGTAATAATATTGCGAGACTATCCCAAAGGCTGTAATATCATCACATCTAAAAGATGGAACGATTGACCATTAAACACTCCTTCTGCATTGGATCACAGGTCTGGATCATGTGCTCAGGTATCTGTTGTGGGAGGTGATAGTGATTCCACTGAGACAAAACTGTTAACCTATCATGATTTGTATTTTGACATTCTGAAATATTGCTCAGTGAATCTAAAGTTCAAACTATGGGTCCAGTGTTACATGGCCAATTTAATTTTCAGAGGCTGTTCTGTTATTAGTCTTGGGTCTTATTCTGACACGATGGTAACGATGAATGGGAATTCCACTGGCTCCATATAAAATATCAGTTATTCCAAAAATAGCATCTAAATGCAAGCAAGGCAGAATCATATGCACAACTTGATCTTCCCACGGTCATAGCGGTTGGAAGCTGGGATTGTTTTCCTTAGGACCGAGCAGGTTATGGGAAGGCGTGGTAAAAATGGTCAAAATTAAGAATGGTTTTGTTTGATTAATTGGGAAGAAACTTCATTCACTGGCCGGAGGGTCAGAAAAAGAGGACACTGATTAATTAATTCCCCCCTCTGATTATAAACCGATCAAATTGCAACAGGACTAGACAGAGCGGATGCAGAAAGGGTGTTCCCGATGGTGGGGGAAGCTAGAACGAGGGGTCACCATCTAAGAATACGGGGTAAGCCATTTAGGATTGAGATGAGGAGCAATGTCTTCACCCTGGGAGTCGTGAATCTGTGGAATTCTCTACCACAGAACGAAGTTGAGTCGGAAGTATTGCAGTTTTAAAGAAAGAGTTAGACATAGCTCTTGGGGATCAAAGCTCTAAAGGGCCCAAATGAATCGGGGGAAAGCGGAACGGGCTGGATGGGCAGAATGGTCTACTCCTGCTCTATTTTTAATGTCACTGTATTACATCAAATCCATTCCTTCTCATGCCGAATGAGACCCTGTCTTCATTTATATTAAAGTAAACCATGTCGCTGTCTATACTACACTGTTCTGCTTGTGTTACACGCAATCAATACTACTCTAGACCGTGCATATGATTATATTACATTAAGTTCCGCCTCTTTTATGTTCCACGGGAATTTGTCTCTTTACATCACACCAGGACCTTTCCCCGTTGATATTTTACCGGACCATGTTCCTGTTGCCTGTCTCGATATTATAAATGATTGTATATATTTGCTTGTTTGTACTAGGACAATCATTGTTGATTTGGAGGTTATATTAATTCTTCTTCATACCTATAAGTAGTTCTATGAAATTTGCTCTGTATTTGTTCTGCTATCTGTGGGTAATATTGAGTTTGAAATTTTACCAACTTCCAAGGAATGAACTGGGCTTGAGGGACATGTCTACATATGAACAGCGATGCACAGGACTTTCCAAAAGCTAATGGAATTCTCTGTTTTGTTCAAAATGATGAATTTACTCTTGTGCTACACTCTATCCATAGGAAAGTTGTTTTCATGGTGAGGATTATTTTCCTGCCTAGTTTTATATTCACCAATCATCTGATACACAGGCAGTGTCAGACAGATCAGTGCTCTCACAGAATAACCAGATTGGCACCCACAGGATAAATGTCCACCCAACCATAGAACTCTCATCTGGTTAAGAAGAGCAAGTGAATTCTCTGCAAAAAGGGATTGACCGTTCGTGTAGGTGTGCATATAAAATATTGTTCTTGAGTTTTGCAACTGTAATCGATCAAGACGTAATGTTATCTTCAGAATTAATTGTTTCACTTTGCGGTGTCTTCATGTGCCTCGGCCCTAATCTCTGGTATGCATTCCGTACTCCTCTTTACCTCAATTCCCTTATTAAAATCACCCCATATAACCTGCCTCGTCGACCAAGTTTTTAATCATCTGACCTAATAACTCTTTACACATATATTAATCCAGACCCTGCAGCAGGAATGGCTGCAATAGACCCTACCTCAGTTTATAATATTCCAGACCCTGAATCAATAATCACTGCTCTATATCCTATATCATTTAAGGGTAATCAACCATTGTATCAGTAATTTCTGCACTAGAACCTGTCTCGGTTTCTGTTAGTCTGGACCCTGCATCAGTAATCACTGCACTAGATCCAATCTCTGTAGCACTGTTGCTTCATAGCGCTAGAGTCCCAGTCTGTGCGGAGTCTGCACGTTTTCCCCGTGTCTGCGTGGGTTTCCATCAGGTGCTCCGGTTTCCTCCCACAAGTCCCGAAAGATGTGCTGTTAGGTAACCTGGACATTCTGAATTCTCCCTCTGTGCACCCAAACAGACGCCGGAATGTGGCGACTAGGAGCTTTTCAGTGACTTCATTGCAGTGCTAGTATCAGCGACTTTGTGACAAAACAGATTATTAGATTAGTTTAGGTTAATCTCCACCCTTATTGAGTGACAATCGGTTTAGACCTTGTCACAGAGTCATGGAGAGTTAGAGGTTTACAATACAGAAAGATGGCCATTACCCACCATATCTGCGGTGGCAATCAGGTACCTATCTATTCTAAGATAGTCCATAGATCGTCTTCCTACCATAAAACCATAAGATACATGAGCAGAATTCGATCATTCAGCCAATCGAGTGTGCTCCGCATTCAATCATGGCTGTTATGTTTCTAATAGCCTATCTCTTGCCTTCACGCCATAACCTCTGATCCCCTTATTAATCAAGAAACGATCTATCTCTGTCAGCCTGTTTGGATATAGGGAAAGATCCTTCGGCACTGCCACGTCAAATCCTCACCACGCTGTGCAGCTCAGGTTCGATACAGAGTAAAGTTTTTCTCTCCAGTTCTCAATAAATACTACAAGGTAATTGAATGCTCGAACCACATTTTAGAGTAAATCCTCCGCTATGTACTCCAATTCATTGAATTCGATCCATTTAGTTGGAAGCCGATGAGGTGAGATTGGGCTGCGAGAATATATTAGACGCATGTTGACTTCATGGTGTCGATTAAAGACAATGACCTATCGTGGAGAGGCATGAGACAGAACCAGTTAGGAGAAAGACACAGCGATCAGATACAGAAAATCTCTACGAACACATTTCGCATGTCATTATATTTCGAGATTGGAGGGAATCTTTGCTAATTCTGAACATGGATATCATCATGGCATTTTTCTCATATAACTGATGAAGAGACAAATATCCAAAAACAATCACTACCGGAATCCGTTGATCTATTTACAACTTCATCTCTATTTCTGTGCTGTGTCGGTGGGGAAATATTTGTTGTGCTTTTGTCAGTCCACAATCTAATCTGGGACTTCTATTTCTGTGTTTATTTACATAAACACCTCACTGATCACAATGAAATGTTCATGTCAGCAAAACGAGATAAACACATTCACGCATTGATTAGTTTCAACTCAAAATAGCGGGTTATTTTAAGAATATTGACAGTTGGTTAAAATGAATAAAAACTTCCATTAGAACAGATGTTACTTAATTGAAAAAAAACGTTTAAATTAACTGTTCATTCTGAAAGTTCTGATACCTCAATTAATAAAGCATCTTTAACCAGCTACATTTCCACTGAATGCTAATTTGATTGAAATATTAACCGATTTAAAGTAGATAAATTAAAACATTAGGCAGAGGAGTAACCGATAGTCACAATAATGTCAGTTATATCAAAATATTACAACTTGCATTTTAAAATGTTAACATTTGGAAAGAGCTTGCTTTTGTAAAACACTTTACGCGACCTCAGGTCATCCCAAAGCCCTTAAAACTCACTGATATATTTTTGCTGAATTTAGTCAGTGCTCTACTATTGGAAACAGAGCAGGGAATTTGCGCAGAGCAAGCTCCCACAAACTGAGATATGATAAGTAGCATGGTGGTTAGCATCAATGCTTCACAGCTCCAGGGTCCCAGGTTCGATTCCCGGCTGGGTCACTGTCTGTGCGGAGTCTGCACGTCCTCCCCGTGTGTGCGTGGGTTTCCTCCGGGTGCTCCGGTTTCCTCCCACAGTCCAAAGATGTGAGGGTTAGGTGGATTGGCCAGGCTAAATTGCCCTTAGTGTCCTAAAAAAAAATAATAATGTTAATGGGGGTTGTTGGGTTACTGGTATAGGGTGGATACGTGGGCTTGAGTAGGGTGATCATTGCTCGGCACAACATTGAGGGCCGAAGGGCCTGTTCTGTGCTGTACTGTTCTAATTCTAATAAGTGACCAGCTAATCTGTGATTTATGTTCAAGAACGGACATTGTTGGAGGATACTGGGAAAAGCAGCTCTGCTCTTTATCATTATGTCAATGTGGTAATCCACCTGAAATGTGAATCTGTTCCTCTCTCTGCTGATGCTCACAGACGTGCTGATCTTCCATTTTTTTTGTTTTTGTTTCAGATTTCTGGAATCTGCAGCACTTTGCACAGTTTTCAAAAATTCATTCTCGGCATATGAACTTCACCGGTAAAGTCAGCATTAACTGTCCATCCTGAGAAGCCGGATGTGAACCACCTTTTTGATAAGGTGCACTTCGGGCGGTTTAATTCACATTTGACTTTCTGTAGCATCTTTTCTTCGACTGACTTGCTTGCTCGGCAATATCAGAAGTAGATAAGCGTCAACCATATCACTGCTGACCTAGTCCATATAGGCCAGACAGGTAACGAGGGAAGATTTCTTCTCCAAAAGGATGTTGGTTAACCTGCTGGGCTTTGGGAAATTTCGATAACTTCATCAGTATTATGAATGACATGACGATTTTTATTTCTGAGTTATTAATTAATTTAATTGCATGTCCCCCAGCTGCCATAAAACCATAAGATGGAGGAGCAGAAGTTGGCCATTCGACCCTTGGAATCTGATCTGCCATTCAATGAGATAGTGGCTGACCCGGCCTCTTAAACTCTCTGCGGCAATGAATTCCATAGAATCACTCCCATCTAGGAAAATAAATTCCTCCTCATTCTCGTCTGAAATGAGCGGCACCTCACTCTGAGATTGTGCCCTATGGTCCGAGACTCTCCTACAAGCAGAAACAACCTCGAGCATCCACACTGTCAAGCTCCTTGAAAATACTACATATCTCAGTAAGCTCGCCTCTCATTCTTCTAAACTCCAATGCTTGTCGGCCTTACCTACTTAACCTCTCCTCATGTCAGCCTCTGTGGTGCAATTTGTCAACGTGTTTGGCTGTAAACCGAAAGGTCTGTGGTTCAAGACCATCTAGGGGCGGATTCTTCCCTATTTGATGACAAGCACAGTAATGATGGGCTGAAGGACCTCTTTCTGTGCTGTGAAATTCCAGCTACATATGAAAATCCATCCAGACCAGAGATTAGCCCAATGAACTTTCTCTGGACTGCCTCCAAAATATCTATCCTTAGGTAAGGAGTCCAAAATTGCTCACATCATTGCAATATGCCCTGGTGGAATTTGAACACCAGACTCTGGAGTAATAGTTCAGGCCAGTCCAGTAATAATATTGCGAGGCAGCCCTAAGACTGAAATATCATCAGATCTAAAAGATGGAGCAACTGAAACATAAAATACTCCTGCATTGGATGACAGGTCTGGATCATGGGCTCGGGTATCTGTTGTGGAGGTGATATTGATTCGACTGAAACAAGACCGTTAACCCATCATAGTTTGCATTTTGACATTACATTCTGAAATATTGCTCAGTGTATCTACAGTTCTAACTCTGGGTCCAGCGTGACATGGGTCAATTTAATTTTCAGAGGCTGGTCTTTTATTAGTCTTGTGTCTTACTCTGACACGTTGGTCATGGTGAATGGGAATTCCACTGGCTCCATATAAAATGTCAGTAATTCCAGAAATAGGGTCTGAAAGCAAGCAGGTTATGGGCAGTCGTGGTAACAAGGTTCAAAATTATGAAAGGTTTTGTTTGATTAATTAGGAAGAAACTTCATTAACTGGCAGGAGGGTCAGAAATCAAAAGACAGTAATTAATGAAATATTAATTCTCTCCCTCTGATTATAAACCTATGATTATTTTCCTGCCTCGATTTATATTAACCAATCATCTGATGCACTGGCAGAGTTAGACAGAACCGTGTTCTCATATGATCGCTAGGATGTTAATGGTGGCACCCCCCCCCCCCCCCCCCCAAAGGAGAAATGGCCACCCAATCATAAAACACTACTCTGGTTAAGAAGAGCAACTAAAATCGGTGCAAAGGCGTATTGGCCATTCGCGCAGGTGTGCAAATGAAACATCTTTCTGAATTTTTGCCACACACTCCAGTCGATCAAGACGTATTGTTATCTTCAGAATTATTTGGTTCACTTTGCTATGACTTCATACGTCTCGGTACTAAGCTCTGGTATTCATTCCCTACTCCACTTTACCTCAACCCCTTATTAAAATCATCCCGTTACCGGCCTTGTCCACCACGTTTTAATCATCTGGCCAAATAACTCTTTACACATATATTAATCAGACCTTGACCAGGAATGGCTGTAGTAGACCCTGCCTCAATTTATAATATTCTAGATACTGTCTGAACAATCACTGCTTTCGATCCTATCTCATTTAAGTTCATGAAACTTTGTATCAGTAATCGCTGCACTAGAACCTGTCTCGGTTTATGTTAATCTGGACCCTGTATCAGTAATCACTGCACGGGATCCAATCTCAATTTAGGTTAATCTACATCCTGCATTAGTGATCATTGCTTTAGACTCTGCTCTAGAGTCATGGAGACAGCGTTTTACAGTATAGAAAGATACCCTTCCACCCACCATCTCTGCGAAGGCAATCAAGCCCCTATCTATTCTAAGATCGTCCATAGATGGTCTTCCTACCATAAAATCATAAAACATAGGAGCAGAACCCGGCCTTTCAGTCCACTGAGTCTGCTCCGCATTCAATCATGACTGTTATGTTTCTAATCCCCATTCTCCTGCCTTCTCCCCATTATCCCTGGTCCCCTTATTAATCAATAACCTGTCTGTCTCTATGTTAAAGACACTCAGTGATTTGGCCTCCACAGCCTTCTGTGGGAATGAGTTCCACAGATTCAAGACCCACTGGCTGAATAAAATTATCCTCTTCTCAGTTTTGAAGGATCATCCCTTAAATCTGAGGCTGTGCCCTCGGGTTCTAGTTTCACCTACTAGGCCTCTCGCTATTCTGTAAGTTTCAATGTGACCCCATCCCCACCCCCCCCCCTTCGCCCCGCGCCCCTCTCCCCTCACAGCAGCTCATCCTTCTAATCTCTATCAAGTACAGACCCAGAGTCCTCAACCGCTCCTCGTATGACAAATCCGTCATTCCGAGGATTAGTCTTTTGAATCTCCTCTGGAGCTTCTCCAAGGCCAGCACATCGTTTCTTAGATAAGGTAACCAAAACTGCTCACAATATTCCAAATGGTGTCTGACCAGAGCCTTATAGAACCTCAACAGTTATATCCCTGCTCTTGTAATCTAGCCCTCGCAACATGAATGCAAACATTGCATTTGTCTTCCCAGCTGCCAACTGAGCCTGCATGTTGAGAGAATCGTCAACTAGAATTCCTAAGTACATTTGAGCTTCTGATTTCCTCAGCCCTACCCCAATTAAAAAATACTCTATGTTTCCTCCGAAATGCAGAATCTCACACTTTTCTCCATTATATTCCAAATGCCACTTCTTTGCACACTCTCTTAGCCTGACCAGGTCTTTCTGCAGCCTCTCTGCTTCCTCAGCACAATCTGTCCCTCTACGTATCTGAGCATCATCTGAAAACGTAGCATTAGTGCCCTCAGTTCAAAAGTAATAATAAAAACCTTTATCAGCTTTTACATTACATCAGCCTTTAAAGGCTTCCGTATCCTCTGGCATCCCCTTAATCTTCGCCACATTGTTTGCTTATTCCTTTGTTTTTATGCTGTCCTTGACTTCCCTTGTGAACCATGGTTGCTCTGGCCTCCCCTAAGCATGGTTCCTCCTCTTTGCGATTAATTATTGTAGTACCGAATAATTCCCAAAACGTCCTGCTACTGCTGTTCCAATGTCTTCCCTGCTGGGCTCCCTTTCCAATCAACTCTGGCCAGCTCCTCCCTTTATCTTTCTTGGTACCTTTATTCAATTGTAATACCGTTACATTTCATTACAGCTTCTACCTCCCAAACAGCAGGGTGAATTCTATCATATTGTGGTCATTGCCCGTGAGGGTTCCTTCATCTTAAGTTCCCTACTCAAGTGTGCCTCATTACTGGGCAGCACAGTGGCCTAGTGGTTAGCACAACGGCCTCACGGCGCTGAAGTCCCAGGTTCGATCCCGGCTCTGGGTCACTGTCCATGTGGAGTTTGCACATTCTCCCCGTGTCTGCGTGGGTTTCACCCCCACAACCCACAAATGTGCAGAGTAGGTGGATTGGCCACGCTAAATTGCCCCTTAATTGGAAAAAATAATTGGGTAATCTAAATTTTTTTTAAAAAAGTGTACCTCATTACATATCACCAAATGCAGAATTGCTTGTTCACGACTGGGCTCTATCACAAGCTGCTCCAAAAATACTTCTCCTCGATATTCCACAAATTCTGTTTCTTGGGACGTGCTACGAACCTGACTTTCCCCGTCCTCCTGCTTATTGAAGTCCCCCATGATCATTATAATATTGCCTCTCTCTCCTGATTTATTTTCTGCCCCACTATCTGACTACGGCTCGGGGGCTGTACGTAACTCCCATCAGGGTCTTTTTTCCTTTGCGATTCGTCAACTCTGCCCACAGAGATTCTATGCCTTCTGACCCTAAATTGCTTCTTGCTATCGAGTTAATTTCATTCCTTACTCACAATGCAACCCCGGCCCCTTTTCCCATCTGCCTGTCTTTTCAGTAGGACATCTATCCTTTGATATTTAGATCCCAGACCTGATCCCCTAGCAGCCACGTCTCTGTGATGTCCGTAACATCGTACCCACCAATTTCAATGTGTGCAATGAGTTCATTTACCTTGTTCCGTATACATAGAACATAGAACAGTACAGCACAGAACAGCCCCTTCGGCCCTCGATGTTGTGCCGAACAATGATCACCCTACTCAAACCCACGTATCCACCCTATACCCGTAACCCAACCCCCCCCCCCCCCCAACCTTACTTTTTAGGACACTACGGGCAATTTAGCATGGCCAATCCACCTAACCCGCACATCTTTGGACTGTGGGAGGAAACCAGAGCACCAGGAAGAAACCCACGCACACACGGGGAGGACGTGCAGACTCCACACAGACAGTGACCCAGCCGGGAATCGAACCTGGAACCCTGGAGCTGTGAAGCATTTATGCTAACCACCATGCTACATACTGTGCACATTTAGGTACAACACCCCCAGTTCTGCGTTGACCACCCCTTCTCTACGTTGTCCTTTTTTCTGCTGTGCCTGAAGTTGTATACCTGCCCCTTTCCATATTCCCTACTCTAGTATGTGTTCTGGAAACTTTATAACCTCCCCTGAGCCCTCGGCCGTTTTTACTCGGTTAATGTCCTGATCATTAACCTGCACTCTCATATTGTCTTTTAACTTTGGTTTTCTAATTTTTCATACAACCGACCCGCGCCCCCCCCCCAATATTTAGTTTTAATGCATCACTTCTGAACATTGAATTTTATCTGCCACGTTTCTGCCTGTGTACATGAAAAAGCCAGTGACCTGTTGCTGCCAGGCTGGACGCATCCTTGTTACAACACCAGGGGTGGCGGGACTGTCATATGAGGAGAGATTGACTACGTCAGGATTGTTCTCGCTGGAGTTCAGAAGAATGAGTGGGGATCTGATGGAGACTTATAAAATTCTAACAGGACTCGACAGGGTAGATGCAGGGAAGATGCTACCACTGATGGTAATTTAGACCCTGCATCAATAATTACAGCACTGGAATCTGTCTCACTTTATATTAATCTCGACGCTCTATCAGCAATTAGTGCACTAAAACCCTGTCGAAATTCATATTACTGAAGACCCCCCCCCCCCATCAGAAATCACTGCAAGCGCCCCTGTCTCAGTTTATATTAATCTAGAACCTGTATCAGGAATTACTGTACTAGATCCTGCATCAGTTTATATATAGTTTAGGCTTTGTTGTATTACATAGAAGTATAGAAGCACAGGCGGGAATAGGCCATTCGGCCCCTTGAACTTGCTCTTCCATTCATTATGATCGTAGCTGATCATCCAACTCAGTAAGCTGTTCTCGCTTGCCCTCCATATCCTTTGATCCCCATAGCCACAATAACTATATATAATTCCTTCCAGTAAACATACAAAGTTTTGACCTCAATTGTTTTGTGTGGTAGAGAATTCCACAGGCTCACCGCTCAAGGTCAATAAATTTCTCATCATCTATATCCTGAGGCTGTGACCACGATTCTGGACTTCCCTCCATTAATCATTGCTGCACACCCTGTCTCCGTTATTATGAATATTTACCCTGTAACAGTAGAACCCTGACCCAGTTATTGTGAATCCCGGTCTTTTCATAGAATCATAGAATACCGATAGTGGAGAAGGAGGCCAGTCGGCCCATCGAGTCTGCACCGGCCCTACAAAACGGCTCCCCACTCAGGACCACTCTTCCATCCTATCCCCATAACCCAACCTAACCTTTTCCCACTCAGGGGAAATCTTTTAGAATGGCCAATCCACCTAACCTGTGCATCTTTGGATTGTGGGAGGAAATTCTTGGTTTCCACTGCACTGCACTGTCTCCACTTTTATTAATCAAGGCCCTGTTTTAGTAATTCCGGTAAAACGCTGGGTCTGCTTATTTAATGCCAGTTTCTGTACCTGTAAATGTTGCGCTACACTCTGTTTTTGTTATTACTGTGCTAGACAATGCCATTATTAATCGTGCAATGGGTTGGATCTCATTTATTACCGCACTCCTCATATCATTGTTTGAAATCAAATAGGTCCTTTCTCAGTTCTCTCTAAATTAGACCCTCTCAGTGTTTATAACTTTCGATAATATATCAGTTGTTAATACATTAGATTATGCTTCTGTGGCCTCTATAATTTACTCTAGTTGAGCTTTTACTTGTAGTTAGACCATGTTTTTATTTATATTTTATTGCACATTGTGTTTCGCACATTCATCCCTGCTTCAGTTATCACTGTACTTAATAGTGTAACAACATTTTATTAACTTGGTCTTGTCCCTGGAATGATTGTACAGGGCCATGTTTCATTTTATCTTTCCCTTAGCATTGTATTTGTGTATGTAATGCTCTCTGCAGTTAACATTTGAATAAGAAGGACCATGTTTCTATACAAACTACAATTCAGCCTTTCTCAGTTATGACTGGACGTGACTGTGTTACTGTTTTAACAAATAGGTGCAGTCACATTCAGAAATGCACTGAGCAACACCTCGCTCTACTGCAGTTGACTCCTCATTAATCATTATTGCATTAGAACTTGTATCTGTTAAAATTACATTATATGCTGATTAATTAATTGATGCATGAGTCCATACTGCTGGACATCCTAGCCGTGACAATTTGCAAGCATTTGTAAAATTGAATCAAGTCACCATTTATTAGAACATAAGAATTAGGAGCAGGAGTAGGCCATCTGGTCCCTCGAGCCTGCTCCGCCATTCAATGAGATCATGGCTGATCTCTTGTGGACTCAGCTCGACTTTCTGGGCCGAACACCATAACCCTTAATCCCTTTATTCTTCAAAAAACTATCAATCTTTATCTTACAAATATTTAATGAAGGAGCTTCAACTGCTTTACCGGGAAAGGAATTGCACAGATTCACCACCCTTTGGGTGAAGACGTTCTTTCTAAACTCAGTCCTAAATCTACTTCCTATTATTTTGAGGCTGTGCACCCGAGTTCTGCTTTCACCTGCCAGTGGAAACAACCTGCCCGCATCTATCCTATCTGTTCCCTTCATTATTTTCTATGTTTCTATAAGGTCCCCCCGCATCCTTCTAAATTCCAACGAGTACAGTCCCAGTCTACTCAACCTCTCGTTGTAACTCTTCAACTCTGGGATTAACCTAGTGAATCTCCTCTGCACGCCCTCCAGCGCCAATACATCCTTTCTCAGGTAAGGAGACCAAAACTGAACACAATGCTCCAGGTGTGGCCTCACTAACACCTTATACAATTGCAGAATAACCTCCCTAGTCTTAAACTCCATCCCTCCAACAATGAAGGACAAAATTTCATTTGCCTTCTTAATCACCTGTTGCACCTGTAAACCAACTTTTTGCGACTCATGCACTAGCACACCCAAGTCTCTCTGCACAGCGGCATGTTTTAATATTTTATCATTTAAATAATAATCCCTTTTGCTAATATTCCTACCAAAATGTATAACCTCACATTTGTCAACATTGTATTCCATCTGCCAGACCCTAGCCCATTCAGTTAACCTGTCCAAATCCCTCTGCAGACTTCCGGTATCCTCTGCACGTTTTGCTTTACCACTCATCTTAGTGTCGTCTACAAACTTGGACACATTGCCCTTGGTCCCCAACTCCGAATCATCTATGTAAATTGTGAACAATTGTGGGCCCAATACTGAACCCTGAGGGACACCACTAGCTACTGATTGCCAACGAGAGAAACACCCATTTATCCCCACTCTTTGCTTTCTATTAATTAACCAGTCCTCTATCCATGCTACTACTTTACCCTTAATGCCATGCATCTTTATCTGATGCAGAGATCTTTTGTGTGGTGCCTTGTCAAAAGCTTTCTGGATGCCAGATATACTACATCCATTGGCTCCCCGTTATCTACCGCGCTGGTAATGCCCTCAAAAAATTCCACTAAATTAGTTAGGAACAACTTGCCCTTTATGAATCCATGCTGCGACTGCCTAATGGGACAATTTCCATCCCGATGCCTCGCTATTTCTTCCTCGATGATAGATTCCAGCATCTTCCCTACGACCGAAGTTAAGATAACTGGCCTATAATTACCCGCTCCCTGCCTACCTCCTTTTTTAAACAGTGGTGTCACGTTTGCTAATTTCCAATCCGCCGGGACCACCCCAGAGTCTCGTGAATTTTGGGAAATTATCGCATGTGCATTTGCAATTTCCCTAGCCATCTATTTTAGCACTCTTGGATGCATTCCACCAGGCCCAGGAGACATGTCTACCTTTAGCTCCATTAACTTGCCATCACTACTTCCTTAGTGATAACAATCATCTCAAGGTCCTCACCTGTCAGAGCCTCATTTCCATCAGTCACTGGCATGTTATTTGTGTCTTCCACTGTGAAGACCGACCCAAAAAAACTGTTCAGTTCCTCAGCCATTTCCTCATCTCCCATTATTAAAACTCCCTTCTCATCTTCTAAAGGTCCAATATTTACCTTAGCCACTCTTTTTTGTTTTATATATTTGTAGAAACTTTTACTGTCTGTTTTCATATTCGGAGCAAGTTTACTCTCATAATCTATTTTACATAATCTCATAATCTATCTTAATTCCTTAGATATCCACGGTCGATTTCCCTCTTCCTGCCGTCCTTCCTTTTATACTATGTGACGTCCACTCTCTGATATTATTTTGTTACTGTTTCATTCACGGCTGAAGTCTTCTGTGTCCCACTTTATATAACAAACGTTCCTACCCCACAGAATAATACAACAGATTTATTTTCATTGACTACCGCACAAACAACATCCTTGGGGTTGTCATTGACCGGAAACTGAACTGGACAAGCCAGACGAATGCTGTGGCTGCCAGAGCAGTTCAAAGGCTAGGAATCCTGCGGCGAGTAACTCACATCCTGATTGCCCTAAGCCTGTCCATCATTTGCAAGACAAAAGTCAGAAGTGTAATGGAATGCTCTCCGCTTTTCTGGAGTGCAGCTTCAACAAACCTTAATATGGTTTACACCATCCAGGAAATATCAGTCGCTTGATTGTTGCCATCCACAAGATTCACTGTTGGAATTAATCAAGGTTTCATATTCAGTACCGACCAGACCAACGGCAACAACCACCAACAAGGACAAGAGCAGCAGATACTTTGGAACACTACCATCTGGAGGTTCCTCTCCAAGTCTCTTACCATCTTGACTTGCAAATATATCACCGTTCCTTCACTATGGTTGGGTGAAAATACTCTCGCTAATATCTAGATAGATAGATAGATAGATAGATAGATAGATAGATAGATAGATAGATAGATAGATAGATAGATAGATAGATAGATAGATAGATAGATAGATAGAAAGAAAGAAAGAAAGAAAGAAAGAAAGAAAGAAAGAAAGAAAGAAAGAAAGAAAGAAAGAAAGAAAGAAAGAAAGAAAGAAAGAAAGAAAGAAAGAAAGAAAGAAAGAAAGAAAGAAAGAAAGAAAGAAAGAAAGAAAGAAAGAAAGAAAGAAGGAATTTTATTTTCAAGATACTAAACGCTTTTTATTCGTTCATTGGATGTGGACGTCGCTGGCTGATCCTGCAGTTCCCACCCATCCCTGAGGGCATTTCAGAGTCAACGACATTGCTGTGGAGTCATATGTAGACCAGACTAGTTAAGGGCGACAGGTGTCCTTCCCTGAAGGACATCAGTGAACCAGATGGGTTTTGATTAGACAGAACAAGGTTTCATGGTCATCGTTAGACTTTTAATTCCAGATCTTTCTTGATTGAAATTTCACCCCTGCCGTGGTGGGAGCCCGGGTCCCCAGAGTTTGACTCTGGGTCTCTGAATTACTAGTCCAGCGAAAATACCACTGCGCCAATGACTTGTGACACTCACTTTGGAAGAATACATTTTGTCGTGTTAATAACTATTAGCTGTGATGGACATTCGCTGCAAAGACAAATACATCTTTATATCTACTGCCGATCTGTTCTCATCTCTGTTACAGACTACACGTAGATTGATTAATCTCTCTGTTCTCTCTCAGATTTATTTCACTGACAAAAGCATAATGAATAACTATTTGGTGTTGTGTGATTGGTCTGGTAATGGATGTGTAATATTTTGCTGTAAGGTTGGAGTGAATCTTGTGCCATTCACTTCATCACCAGACTGAGGAAGAGAAACACAGGAGCCATATTGAACTTCACATTGCACAACACAGTCACAAACTCCATTGTGGTATGTATGATAATTCAGATTTGTGTAAATCTGTGGCAATTACCCACTGTTTCCTTTCATGGTCCGAATTGTCTTTCACACTTTTTGCTGAGTGGATTTCTGTTTTCTTTTGGTGTGGCCACTGATTGTGAGAGACAGAGTTTGAAATTGTGTGTGTATGTGTATGTGTGTGTGTGGGTGTGTGTGTGTATGTGTGTCTATGTGTGTGTCTGTATGTCCATGAGGGCCGGTTAGTCTGGAACACAACATCATTATTCATTGTTTGCAAAAAGGCGTTGCCAGTAATTGCAATTATTTTTCACCACTCTTTTATTGAGATTACCTTCCAGATCCAATGCTGCACTCAGTATTTACTGGTCTTGAGTGATCTAGACAGTAATGTCAAGCTGTCCATTCCATTGAAAAGGCAAATATATCTTTCAAATTACTTACATATCGGTTCACCTCGCTTTCTCTGTCTCAGGCTGCATCTAAATCAGTTGATCTCGCTTTTCTCTCTCACTCTTAACTCACTCACACAGGCACACAGCAGCCGGGTCAGGCACCCAGCGTATAAATCTTTTTTGTTGAAGGCACTTCATGTCTAAAACAATTAAGCACTAAAACTTCATCAGAGGAAAAGTCTGTGCCAGAAAGGCACTAGCTAATTCACTTAACCTCCTTTCTCTCCCCCACCTCTCACTCGCTCCCCCTCTCTCTCTATCCCCCCCCCCCCCCCAACCCCCGCGCCCCCACCCCGTTCTTTCTCTCACACGCTCTCTTTCTGTCTAGCTCTCGCTCTCTCGCTCACAGACATCAGACTGTTAACCTCTGTTAACAGATTGTTGTTTTAATTTCCCTCCTTCTCTCCAGATTATTGGTATTCTGACCAGTGAAGATCATCTGTGCATCTTCCGGTCGGTTACTCTGTTTCTAAACAAATAATCCAACTTTTTAAAAGGGATGGGGATGAATGTAATACTGAGGCCGGCAGCAATCTGTGTGGGTGTTCTTGATGTGAGTTCACCCTCACAGGCAGGAAGACTGTTCACGGTGATAACATGAAACTGACGCCTGCTGTTTCATTCTCAGTTAACACAACTTCCTGTTTCTCTGCTGCCGGTTCCAAACCGCACATCTCACTTCTGAGCAGAAACTAAACCCAGGGACCACAATCTGGTGAGAACATCTTTCAGCGCGGCCTCTATCTGTCCACAGAGTTTGGGCAGAGTCCCACAGTTCACATTGTGGTGACATTTACAAATGAACCTGTTGTGATCTGTTCAAAGCTTCCATTCCAGGTCATAACTGGATGGTCAGTGGATCAGTTATTGAGTTTCCCCGGTTCTCGGAAGCCAGGAAATTATATATTGCTCCCTTTCACTATTTTATCATTCTCCCTCTCCCTGTGTAATTTGTTGTTACTGTTTCTCAGCCTTTATCTCTCAACCCCGCTTTTCTCTTTCTAATTTCTTCGCTCAGGTTCACTCTTTCTCTCTCTGTATCTTTCTCCATCTTTATGTGTGTCTATTTAATAAAACTGCGAAAGAAAATCATGAAGGTTTGAATAGAGTAATTAGAGAGAGACTATTACAACTGGCAGGAGGGTCTGTAACCAGAGGACACAGATTTACTGTATTGAACAAGAGGATTGTTTTTACGCAGCCAGTTGTTATAAACTCGAACACACGTCTGGAAAGCATGATGGAATCAGATTTAATAGTAACTTTGGAAAATAATCGATAAATATTAAGGTATTACGATTTGAAGGATGAGAGGCAATGGGACCAGTTGGATGGCCCATCAATTATCATTTTCCCAGAACTTTTTCTGTATCTACCCCTGTCCTTCATTGAGGCCGAATAAAATGAAATGATTGTACAGCTTTGCCCTTGTGCTAATCCTGTCTTCTGACAAAACCTGGGTTTGGGTAGATAATTACCACGAATATTTAGCAGGGTCGTTGTTGTTTACAATCCACTACTTTGGACAAAATAACAGTGAATAGTATTTGTTTAGAAAAACAACAATTATCATTAACATTTGTGGCACTAATTCTGCCTGCGATGAGGTTTTGGCTTTTAGTCTTTGTGTCCCAATTTGATTATTTAAACATAAGTCGCCATAAGCTTGGGCGGTGCAGTGGTTAGCACTGCTGCCCACGGCGCTGAAGACTCGAGTTCGATCCCGACCCTGGGTCACAGCCCGTGTGCAGTTTGCACATTCTCCCCGTGTCTGCGTGTGATTCACCCCCACAACCCAAATATGTGTTGGATAGGTGGATTGGCCACGCTAAATTGCCCCTTAATTGGAAAAAAATAACTGCATGCTCTAAATTTATAAAAATAAATATTGACCAGAAACTGTCGGAACCGGCTCTTGCATGTCTGTGTAAATGGAGAACTGTTGGTAAGAATGAGAAGAAACAGATGTTTTCGTTTCCCCTGCCAGATGCGCCATTGTAGAGTCTGCCATGATTGTCATCCCATTGGGTATAAAAGATCCCAGCTGGGGTCAATCACACGCACCTCACTCATTGGCGTTTCCAATCCGCTTTTACCCACACACATTCCTGTCACTCAGCATGATAATGAAGCCCAGGCTAAGGCCCAAAGCATCATTGTTTTCTGACAGTTTCACTTCCTATTAAAATCAGCCGTTCATGAGATCCCCTGCTACATCATCGAAGATTATCCCCAGTCTCTGTTACTGATACACTGGAGCCGGTCACTGTGATTATTATTATACCAGACCCCAGTCTGACCCCGGGCCCGGCAGTCTCTGTTATTGATACGCTGGAGCCGGTCTCTGTGGTTATTATTATACCAGACCTCAGTCTGACCCTGGGCCCGGCAGTCTCTGTTATTGATACACTGGAGCCGGTCTCTGTGATAATTATTATACAAGGCCCCAGTCTGACCCCGGGCCCAGCAGTCTCTGTTCTTGATTCACTGGAGCCGGTCTCTGTGATGATTATTTTACTGCGCCGCTGTATGCTCCGTTTATGGAATTAATCGACAATGGACACCAAGGATTTTCATCTGAACTATCACGGTGAAAATTGATCTAGGTTATGTGGTCGAAGCTCCGGACTGGGACTTGCACCCACAACTTTCTGACTCAGGGGGTAAGAGTACTACCATGAGTTGATCCCGACATGATCTGTCCGCAGTTCCCATTAAATTAATACAAAGGTAACTAATATGTACTAGAAATCCAAAATAAACACAGTAGCTGCTGGAAAGACTCAACAGTGAGAAAGCGAATGGAAATCCGTTTGTTTTTCGTAAATTCACATTATTTCCACCCTCACAGGAAGGTTTGGAGAAGGTGAAGGATTTTGGAGGCTGGTTAATAAGCTGGTTCAGTTGCACGAACAGTCCTCCCATGGTCAACAATCCTGAATTTGAACCTAATTCAAACATCTCAACAACTGGAACCTGTATTCCTGTCAGTTCGGAATTTGATCCTGATGCCTGCATTATCTTTGACCTATTCCACTTATTAATGTTCAAATATTTCGTCGATATTGATCACACAAATACATGCATTTTCTAATGTTGTCCTTCAAGATGGAAGTGCTCGTGGGTTTGGAAGACGCTGTCTCAGTAGCCGTGGTGAGATTCTATAGCACAGCTTGTATATGTTACATAATCTGACACTGTTCGTCGGTGGTTGAAGGATTGGATGTTTGTGGAAGTGACAGCAGTGGAAGAGACTGTTTTGTCCTGTGTTCCTCGACTTGACTTGCTCTGGTAGACAACATATTTATTGGGATATTCTATTTCAGTTTCTGGGCAATGGTCATTCCCAGGATATTGATGTTGGGGGATTCCATGAGGGTAATTCCATTCAATGTCAAGTGGCGATGGTTCGATCCTCTCTTGGCCATTGCCTATACTTGTCACTTATCAGTCAAACCTGAATGTAGTCCCGACCTTGTTGCATTCTTCATAGGCTGCTTCAGTATGTGAGGGGTCGCGAATGGTGGATTAATATTGTGTAATCAACAGAGATCATCCACATTTATGCCTTTTTGAGTAAAAGAAGATAATTGATAAAACACCGAAAGATGGTTCGGCCTGGACCACTATGCTGAGGAATGCAGAAGGTTATTTTAAAGTAATAATTGAGACAGAGCCCCATGTTATTCAAACAGGAACATGTTTAGGTTTAGTATCAGTGGAAGCTGGGTCTCGGGAAGTAACAATTAGGCATGGACTATTTTCATATTTGCTGAGGTATTATTCAGTGCTATTGTAACTTCCTGAATGCTGAGCGTAATATAAGAAGGGCTTTGGTTCAACATGTTAACAGCTGGGATTTAGCCGAGTACAGTAATAACTGGGCTCTGCAGTCATAAAATCAGAAACGTGGCCGAGCCTAATAGGTAAAGTCGCCATAGTCCCAGAGGACCACAGGTTGCTTTCCTCTTTGAGGGGGAGAGCTAGGTGGTGGTGATTAACCCTGACGAGAGGGGCAAGGTTGGGAAGGCAAGTCCTTTAGGAATAACGTTAGCCAGTACGGAATTCAATCCGTGTTGTTGGCCAGATTCTGCATCAAAAACCAGCTGTCGAACCTATTGAGTTAGCCTCATACGGTGTCTCGTTTAGAACAAAGAAAATTACAGCACAGGAACAGGCCCTTCGGCCTACCAGCCTGCCCCGATCCAGATCCTTCACCTAAACCTGTTGCCTATTTTCCAAGGACCTACTTCCCTCTGTTCCCCGCCCGTTCATATATCTATATTTGATGTCATTTAATTTCATTCACCTGAGGAAGGAGCAGTACTCCGAAAGCTGGTGTTTGAAACAAACCTGTTGGACTTTAAACTGGCGTGGTAAGACTTCTTACTGTGTCGTTTAATTTGAACACAGACAGGGTCCATTGAAAAATGAAAATCGCTTATTGTCACGAGTAGGCTTCAATGAAGTTACTGTGAAAAGCCCCTTGTCGCCACATTCCGGCGCCTGTCGGGGGAGGCTGGTATGGGAATCGAACGGTGGTTTGCTTGGTCTGCTTTAAAAGCCAGAGATTTAGCTGAGTGAGCTAAACCAGCGCCTCGTAATAATTAAGACAATCTTTGCTTCATGTAATGTCAGCAACCACGGTGTCACTGCCACCAACTGGCCAAACGTTATTATTGTAATTTCTGATTAAAAAATAAATATTTCATGTGATGTGGGCCTCACTGGCTGGATCAACATTTTTTGACCATGTCTAACCCCATGAACTAATTAGCTTACTCTGCCATTTATTTATATTTTAAAATTCAACTTACAGCTCTTGTAGGATTTGAACACATGGTGTCAGAGAATTAGGCCGGGCATCTCAATTACGAGCCCAGTGACGTTACAGCTAACCCA
The DNA here is from genome assembly GCF_902713615.1 of Scyliorhinus canicula. Classification (NCBI taxonomy): domain Eukaryota; kingdom Metazoa; phylum Chordata; class Chondrichthyes; order Carcharhiniformes; family Scyliorhinidae; genus Scyliorhinus; species Scyliorhinus canicula. Next base: position 1,513,241 of record NW_024055497.1, read on the forward strand.
CTGCCGCCCCTTTAAACATAATCAGAGGGTGTGTTCAATGCAGAAGAAGACCTTTCCACCAGGCATGCATGTGCTGGCCGAATAAAGGGGCGATTTATCTAACACCACTCATTTCTCTGTAAACTAGCATTGATTTTCCATTTGAGGTAACAATCCACACACAATCAAAAAGTCCAGTCCACATCCTAACCACTGGTTGGGTGAAAATGTTTCTCCTCATGGCTGCATGTTTCCTTTCTCAATTACCTTCAATCTGTGCCTTCTGGTACGCGATCCTCCCAACAATGGAAACTGTTCCTCCATATCTACTCTGTCTAGAACCGTCATGATTTGCAATACCTCTCTCACACCACTTTTTAACCTGCTCATCAAGTGAAGCAGTCGCAAATTCTCAAATCTCTTTTCGTAAAAAAAGTTGCTTATCTCTGGACCCATTCTCGTAAATATAATTAGGCAAGGGGTGATTCACCTAGACAGCGCCAATGTTCACAGGAAAATCATTGAAAGCAGACACAAGTTGACAGAATCGGAGCTATTTTTTTGAGGATTGAGACAACTAGAGATGTAGATAGATTAGAATCGATGAAGAGAATCAATCAAGCGAACACAACAGCAGATTGGTAAGTGTAAATCAGATGTATCGACAGTGAAATGGACAAACAGACAATGGTATAGAGATGACTAAAACAAGAAAAACCAATGTCATAAGATTCCGAAAAGCAAAAACACCAAAAGACGCATTGGCCACATTGCTCTGCAGTGCCTCCTTTCCAATGAAGCATTCTGATGGAGGGAGAAGAGTTCGATGGTATTCCTTCAAAATATGGAATCTCCGTAACTTTCAGCATCAAAACTGCAGTGAGCTTTCAATGGGTTGTCTGTGAACATTGGCGCTGTCTGGGTGAATCACCCCCACCCTGATAATGAAACAACATTGCGTTTAATGCCCGCCTTATTCTTATTCCCCGAGACAGTCATCGTTGTTCAGTTGCTGAGTTCCTTAAAAACAGGTGTTGATGGAATTATGAATATTAAGGTAGTAAGGAATTTGTGGATAGCTCAGGAAGGTGAGTGTCAGGTCAAACAATCAGGATCTTATTGAATGGCGGAGCAGGTTAGAAAGGCCAAGTGGCCCACGTTAAATCCTATTTCTTATCATCTTCTGTTCTTTTGTCCAATTAACTGTTGTGGGAACAGTTTCAAGTGGTTCGATATTCATTGCTCTGACGTCGTGCATTGGCGGAAAACAAATGAACGTTAATCTGATTGGGCGGCAAGGTGGAATAGTGGTTAGCACTGCTGCCTCACATCGCTAGAGACTCGGGTTCGATTCCGACCTCGGGTATCTGTCCGGGTGGAGTTTGTACATTCTCCTCGTGTTTGCATGGGTTTCCCGCGGGTGCTCTGCTTCCCTCCCACAGTGCAAAGATGTGCAGGTTAGCTGGATTGACCATGCTAAGGGACCATGCCCCTTAGGATGGAGTTTCAGGAAGGGTATGGAAATTCGCCCGAGATAGGACGGTCTTTCCAAAGGGACGGTGCAGTCTGTATGGGCAGAATGGCCTCCTTCTGTACTGTCGGAAATCTGTGATTCTATTCCTAGCAGGACAAAAGAACTGTGAGCTAATTGGGTGTCACCTGTTGACTGTCAGGAATTAACCAATCGGCAAAGAGACCGGAACGTCTGACCTAAAACAATTCAGGTTTAACTCCCTCTGTTCAAATCCATCATCTGTTCTGTGGACATGTTGGGAGTTACTTTTTACTCATTCATCTCAGCTGCGGCTCTCTTATCCGGTAATAGCCCAGGTTACACAACTTGCACTTAGGACCTGGACTTTCCAAAATTAGCAGCAGATTCCTCTGTCTTCAAATAAACCCAAAGGGTTAACGAGCCGAGAGGAACAGGTACAACTTTGAACATAGAACTTACAGCACAGAAGAAGGCCATTCAGCCCATGGCATCTGCACTGACCCACGCAAGCCCTCACTTCTACCCTATCCCCGTAACCCAATAACCCCTCCAAACATTTTTGGACAGTAAGGGCAAATTAGCATGGCCAATCCGCCCAAACTGAACATCTTTGGACTGTGGGAGGAAACCGGAGCAAACCCACGCAGACACGGGGCGAATGTGCTGACTCCGCACAGACAGTGACCCAGCGGGCAATCTAACCTGGGACCCTGGCGCTGTGAAGCCACAATGCTAACCACTTGTGCTACCGTGGTGCCCTTTGGGAAAGGTTTCCTCTGTTCATTTTACATCGAATCCATTTTGAGCATAATGTAAAGATATGCTTGGAGAATTTATGCCACTTTGTAAATTGATCATATTACGAAATAATAGCTGAGCTAAAGATGTGATATTGCCTTCCAGCCGTTAAAACAGGTGAACACAACAGGTAAATACTGCAGCAGATATATAATACTGGGGAAGTGCAGAAACACAGAACAAGCTTTGTACGTGCATAAAGATGTATCCGGTGTGTTTGGGTTTCCCAGACCCGTCTTGTGATTATAGCAAACTATAATCTCTTTTCAATGAGGCGTTTGTAGCCAGCAGATTTTCCTGTGCCTGAAACACACCAAGCCTGTCTTTAGAGGCCTGTTACTTAGTAATCATTGTTCATCAGATTCAAATCATGTCCTGAAAATAACCTGTTTGTGTTTGTTTATGTTAAGAATTCTTAGTTGTATTATGTGGAACGATTTAACATTGTGAGCTTTATAATAGGGTACTGTAGTTAATAGGATTTTCCTCAGCTGGCGGGCTTCAGTTTACACTATTGACGATATGTCAAAGCCAACATTATTTGTTCCTTGTCAAGAGCTCTTTCTGAAACATCGAAGCAGGAACATACCAAGTTCCAGACCATCTGCAGCGTTTTGCATTCACAATTTTCGTGGCGAGTTCCTGGAGATGCCCAACGAAACAGCCGCAAATTCCTGCCTCGCACAATGGATGGAATACTCAGATGGAATCTGTCTTTGATGTGAACTATGTTAGATGGCGTGTATGTGGATTGTGTTCGAAGTCTGTGCTCACAGGAATGTATCAGTGTCAGTGTCTGAGCCGCTGTTATAAACAACCTTCAACAGACAGCAGCTGTGACCCAGAAAACTGCGGCAGTTTTTATTCGAGATTTTCCCTCGTTCCCATCACTGTGAGACTCTGTGCGCAGTAACAGATCGCGGACCGCGGTGTCAGGCAGCCGCATCTCCGAGATGGTCAATCTATACAACTTGTTTGACTGCTGGGCTGCATCAGAAAACCGGTCCTGAGCGAAATCCGCCGTCAACTCAGCACCGCCACCCTTGGATTCATGTCGCATTGCATTCACCCCCCACGATCTGGCCTCACCTGAGACAATACACACCTCTTTCACCTGTGATTATCCCTCTCACCAGTTGCTCCCTCCGGGCCTGTAAAGATTTAATTACCTGCAAATGCTCGCATTCAAAGCATCGTCTAGCATCATTGACTTTGTCAATATATATGTTTCTGGGACCCACCTCTTCATTCACCCGAGGAAGGAGCAGTGCTCCGAACGCTGGTGATTCGAAACAAACCTGTTGGACGTTAACCTGGTGATGTAAGACTTCTTACTGTGTGCCTCCGGACCGCAAACTCGGGCAGTCTGTCTGGGTATTGACGGTCCCAGAATAAATAATAAGCATCGTCGGTATAGGTACAGGTTGAAGTGACATCTTCTTCTTCTGTCTGTGTGAGTGAGGATTCCCGCTGAGTCACAGAATCTCTATCGCTCAGACTTGGAGCACGTAATGAAAGCGGAAATCGTCGATTAAAACTTCAACTGAACTGTACTGAGGGTGCAAAGTCAGTCCGTGTTATCTAAAATTAGAAGAGTTTCCAGCGCAAAGAACTCATTCAGCTGAACTGGTCAATGTTCCTTCCACTTCATCTCGGTGAATAAGGAACACTTTCCGGCCCTTTCTCCCTCGCCTGTTTATCTATTGCCCCTTATTGCATCTTCTCCAATTTCAACTGCTCCTTGTGAGTTATACTTTCTAACCACTCTCCTGATAAAGATGTTTCTCTTGATTTCCAGATTGGATCATGTTGGGTCTCTTATATTTATGAATGTTAGTTTTAGAATCATCCATAAGTATTAGCGACTTGTCCAAGTACCTCTCATTGAAATTCTTCTTCAGTTTAGAGCAACCTATTTGTTTACTTCTGAGTCTTACCTTCACTAGAGGAGGGGACGCCAGTCTGTACAGCTTTCCTTAATGGGTGGAATCTCTCAGTTACAGATTCGTCTTTGTCGTGTGTTATTTCTATTGTGTTTTGTGTCCCCATGTTCGACCGGAGGAAGTGACCAGAAATGCTCGCAATCGATCATAACTCAGAGTGGATATAGATTTTTCCTCCTCAAGTTTCCATTTGTCAAATTTATTACTCCAAAGAGACACTCGTAAAAAAGTTAAACATCTTACAGATAATTAATATAACCCAGACCATTGTGAGAACGAAGAGCGATATTGTTGCTTCAGCATTTTCCAGAGATTTTTTATTCATCTCAGAAACCTGTGCAAAATTAAACAAACACTGAGGCTATTGGCTGAAGCTTGACTGAAGCCACTTCCTGTGGAACATATGACAGGAACATCGCCTCGAGAGCTGTGTCTGATTGGCCTGATATTATTTCTGTAATCACAAGTCTGTGTTTATTGCAGAGGCTGAAAATCTAACCGTACATTTCGCTGATCACTAACAGAACGGTAAAAATCAACAAAGTTCGATCTCTAATTGACCTGAGCGACTGTTTAATCCGTAATTGTCCTGAAAGCTGTTCTCTGGAAGAATGAACAGTTTGGATGCAGATGAAGATGTTCTATTTATTTCAGTCTCTGTCACTGAATAAATTGAACTGGCTGCCGGGAAGGGTATGGGGGAGGGGGAGTTGTTAGGGGTGGTAGTGATGGGAGTCGAATTTGATTAAGATTCTACTGTGGCACTCAGGGAAATGATCTCTGTTGTTCGTGGCATACGTACAGGACGGGGATATACGCTGGCAGTTTAGTATCTGAAACGTGTAATTTAACATGCATGTATTTAACATACATTAGAAGTTTGCTGCCTCCATTTTAGTCTGGCGTCTGAACTGTAGTTATCATCTTGTATAATTTAAAGGTCCTCCCACCAAAGAGGTCCAGCATTGTATTTGTCTGTTTACTTCGGTGGGAGCAGTTACGGGTTCCTCTTTATTACTATTATAATGTACTTTAATGCAGGTGAATATACACAGGAACTAATGTTAAATTATGTTTAAATCGCAGTGAAGTAACTTATTTTGACACGTGTCGTGTTATATTCAATTGATTATATAATTTTCTCAATTAATTAATATATTATTATTTATGTCTTATTCTCTCTATGTTGTTATCTGTTCGTTTGTCTCAAATCGTGTCTCCGACCTTCTTGTCTCCACATCACGTCACCGGGTCCCTTCACTGGACCTTGGTTGGTGAATTCGTTGAAACGGCAATTTGAGATGAATTTTATTTTCGACTCTCTGAACTTGAATTCCATGTGAAAGAACGAAAACGAGACAGAGAAAGTTTATGTGCGTGTGAGAGAGAGAGAGAGAGAAAGAGAGAGAGAGGCGAGATACCGACAGAGAAGCCGAACAGCAGAGAGAGACAGACACGAAAAGAAAGCTGTGAGACACCAAGGCAATGAAAATGCTAAAGGAGTTCATGAGTGCAGAAGCAAGAACGATTGGTGCCCGACTCTCACGAGCACTGAGGGACTAGCCAATCCTGACCTTGGGAAACGCCCATCAGAATCACATTGCGTGAAATCTGCAGCTGATTGGAGATTACTCTTTAATATCAGACTAGAACTGCAACTTACTTCAAACATGATGTTATTTCTTTCCAACTTTAAACCAGGCGCCATGTTCTCCTCATATTGCTTTATGGTGATTCTCAGCATCCTGCCCAGTGAGTCAATATTTACTATAATATTTAATATCACACATGCACATGTTCCATATGTTATGTTCACTCCCAGACGTTTGAAACATTGTTTGTCTTTTACAGGAACAAATGGCGAAGAAGCAGTGTTCCAGGATCGATCTGAATTAAAGGTTCGGGAAGGACAGAACGTAACACTGGATTGTAGATACTCGACAGCTGCTCTTCGAACTCTGTTCTGGTACATCCAGTATCCCGGGAAAGCTCCAAAATATTTAATGATAATATATAGCTCTGGGGGTGTAAATAAGTCTCCAAATTTACCAGCCAGGTTCTTGGCGGTTTTGCATAAAGAAAGCACAACGGTTCCTTTAACTATCACCGGGGCCCTTCTCTCCGACTGCGCCGTGTATTTCTGTGCCATGGAGCCCACACTGCTGCAGAGAGAGCAGATGCCGTACAATAACCCCACACTGAGAGTTCCAGTTAGTCCTCACCAGAGGGCGGTCTCTCGCCGATAAACATTCAACCTCCACAGTGAAAGCCAACGGGACATTTCATAATTTCAGAGCAAGACGGGGCACCCAACAAAACCAGGCAAGGGCCACTTAGGGAATTAAAGTAGTTGCTTTCAGCTCACAGCTATAATAAAAATGAGAGTCACAAATAAATTTCTGGTGTCACCTCGTTTTTTTCTTTTGATGTTATTTCTGTGTCTGTCTGACTTATTGTGCAGCTTTCTCCCCGTCTCCCCGTTAGTATACCGATCCTTGTGATCACGACCGCGCACAAACTCTATATGAACAGCGTGTTTTAGTTGGCTGGACTGTATTAATGAAAAGATTGAAATTTACAAATTAGGAACATCGAGTGTTAAAACACACTCCCATGCATCAATTTCCCTCGATGTTCATGGCCTTTTGGAGTGTCTTTTTATTTCTATAATATGTTTCTGTTCATTCGCAGTCACTTCACTATTCATCCGTTTCACAACCGCACTGCGAGCAAATGGCAGTGAGTTGATAGAATCCTGAGACCTTACAGCAGATTATTGATGGTGGGATAGCGATCGGTATCTTCAAATACTCAACTCTCCTTTGAGAGAGCGGATAGCAAGCAGAATATGACTTAGCATCAGGATATTGTGGGAATATTTCTGACAGGTAATTGTGGACTAAACACCTTTCGCATTTTCTCTAATTTCCAAAATAGGGTATGAATCAGAATATTAAACACCCGCCGGTCTGATAATTCCTTGTTTGAATATGGATTTAGATCCAGGTCATGGAGGCTCTGTTTGTCAGTTGCTGTCCTTAGATCTAAACACAGTTGTAGAAGGGAAAACTGAAAAAGGTATATGCAACATCAGCTTCATTATTTATTCTGACTTCAAGGGTAGAGATACACAGCGCGTGAAGTTGCACTGCAGAAATTCTGGGTCGGTAAATGAAAGTTTTGCCAAACCATATTTATCGGTAGAATTCGAGACCTCAACTCAATTCACCCGTTGAAGCTTCAAGGGGCGGCAGCTGACTGTCTACCGTCTATTACTGCGTTCTGTCTGTGGGAATTGTGATGGAAAGCAGTCTTAACCCTGTACGTTTACCTTGGACAGTAGATCAGTACTCCTGTCTGTTTGGGGGTTCTACAGAATCTCGGGCAGTAATATGAGCAGCGCTGTCAGCCTCTCAAACCAAATACTGCCAACAAACCAACGAAAACGTCAGGATACCGGTTCCAGAAGGGTACCTCTGACGTCACAAAGAACCGGCAGACTGACATCACAGATAGTACAGACTGACTTCAGAGAGACTGCAGTCTGACTTTCCTCAGGCGGAAGCACTGACGCATGCGCACTCTCCTGCTTGTGGTGGAACAGCAATGCTGAAGCTCCCTCATACCTTCACTTTGTTATCCACATTCCCAGGAACACCTTTCTGGCCTCTGCAGTGTATCTGGTGTAGGGCTCAGTTTGATGCACAACAGCGTTGCCTTCTCAGTTTGGGTTCTGCTGACAGGTATTTTACAAATTGGTTTTGATCTGAGATGTGAATCTGAGCTACACTTTCGTGATCCGATTCAGTGAGAGATCCCCAGTGCCTTGTCGATTTTTGTACGGACTGAATGCATCTCAGCGCACAGAGAAACACGGCAGAGTCAGGGACAGAAGCTCAACTAATATGTAGAGCAACTGTTTCCTTGTCCTGGTCGGAATTCTGGAGAACTGACCCCCTGCCCCTTGCCATACCTTCTCAGTAAATATCCCGGAGCTTCTGCAGAATAGCGAATGTATCAAAGAGGTAGGGATAGCTATCCGATGTATAGTAATTGCAGTTTTGTGTTACGGTCTGTCCTTCCTGAATCATCTATGGGACATTGAATCCTTTCCACAAATTCTGAAACAAAGCATAGTGGGCTAAATCGCTGGCTTTTAAAGCAGACCAAGGCAGGCCAGCAGCACGGTTCAATCCCCATACTAGACTCGTCGAACAGGCGCCGGAATGTGGCGACTAGGGGCTTTGCACAGTAACTTCATTTGAAGCCTACTTGTGACAATAAGCGATTTTCATTTTCATTTCACCTGTGCCAGACGTCAGAGTAAATGCAAATAATGGAATATGGAAACGACTCAGCAATCCACTCACCGGGCAGCACGACCATCGTTACCGGGAAATGGCATAGGAGAAATATGGTTGATGGCTTAGATTTCAGCTAACCAATCAGAATGTTTTAAATACTCCGAATGTTATAGACTGACATTGAAGAGTGAACACGGAACGGGGAATGCTTCGTTTATTGTGAATCTGAGGGACAGCTGCCAAGGAAGAGGATTGGCCGCTCTCTCCGAAATGGGACGAACGACGAACCAATCAGTGATGCAGGTGCCCGATTACTGCATGAACACTCAAAGCTCTTTCCGTACTAATCCGTTTATGGCTGTCGCTCTGTCGATGCACTTACACACACACCAGACGCACACGCAAACGCATTCATACAAACACTCAAGCAGAGGATCACACTTACAGTTAAACATATGTAACCGTTACCCAGTGTGGCTAAACCTATTTCGGTATCTTTCTCTTTCTTGACCTTCTGCTTAAAGTTTTGCTTTCAATCGTTCTCTCTCTCTCATTGTCCCCCTGTGCACTCCTTCCATGTGCTTGTCTCTCTCTCTCCTTGCACCATCCATTTTTTGTCAGTATCACTTTCTACCTTGCTCACTCTTCTCTCATCCCATCTCTTGCAATATTTGACGAGGTTGAAAGTGAAGCAATTCCTGGTTTTGATATGGCCCATTAATAATTCCAAACTTAACGTGAGAAACACTATGCGCACGATCAGAATTAAAAACTGTGCACACAATGGCTTGATTAGTTGAAGTAATTTATATACATTGAAAATGTTTGCTGTGAAAAATCTTTACCAAATTACCTAGTAGCACTGTCTTGCATCAGGGTTTGGTAAAATAAGCATAACTGCAGACACCAGGAATCAGACGTGGAGACGGACAAATAAACACTTCCAGACGCATAAGCCTAAAAGGAAGGCAATAAAGAACACATGCATGCACCCACATACAACACACACATAAGCACACACATACTTAAACAGACATACATTCTCTCACACAAACATAAACACACATGCACACATACACACACATTCACACACGCACACACACGCGCACACAAAGCAAACATTGGCAGACAGGCCATATACATTTCATAGCAAATTACACAGTTAATAATGAGGCATGACTGCATGCAGATAATTCGTTAATTGGATCCAGCAGTTTGTCAGAAACATTGGCAAATAGTTCAAAACAAGTCGAAAAATTTCTGAGGATAATGAGAGGAACTGAATTCAGGGACTGCCCTTTCTCACTTCCCGTCATGGACACTTTTTCAAGGTGGATATTTTCAACTGTCCCTCATTGGAAAAAAATGAGGTTGCTATTCATCTCCACGGAAGCATCTTATTTTCAAGCGCGTTCCCGTTTCTGAAGGGCAGGAAATTCGACCTCCGGCCGCAATCTGATCAACTGTGATCTTACTGAATGTTCGAAGGGTCAACTGATCTGCGCTCGATGCTATTTCTTATATGGTTAGTTTCATATAATGTAGAGAGGACCAAAAGATGCTTACAAAACAATTATCTCAGGTTTCTTAGGCGGAATATCAATGTCATTATGTTTTTAAGACCAGGGCATATACATTCCCCTTGAGGGGTTAGTCTATCCCGTGGAAGGACTGATGAAAAAAGCCGATGTTGTTGTGTTGCTAATTCCGGAGTTTCTGAGGGGAAGAGCTCCTCACTGGCCATACTAACTGTCTACGGTCTAAATAGGATGGGTAATAGGCAGGCAGTGGCCCCGTGAGTTAACTGAAGAGGAAATTGTGGTAAATTACAAAAATAGAAATGAAATACGGAGTGCCCCACGGGTTTGAGGAAAATGGGATTGTTGGACAAACAAGTAGAATCAGTGATATTTGGGGGGGGGGGGGGGGGGTGAAAAGATCAGTCAGAGCAGAATGGAGTTTTAAAGTGAGGGAAAGAGTTTCTGAAAAGTCAGATCATGTCGAGAAGTGGAACCAGGAGGATCCTGAATTAATCCCTCTTCAGTGGAGGAAGTGATCAGCTGGAGCAGAAATACACACTCCCAGACCACTGCGTTGCTGACCTATCCGATGCCACGAATGGGTCATGTGCAGTAATGTCCCCAACAGCACAGTCGTTTCAGAATGAAAATGGGAACAGCAAACGGAAGCTGCGCCCCGGGACACCGCAGATTCTAAACTAGTCAGACTGTGCGGCTGGTATCAGCTGCAGGCGGGTTGCCGGAGCGGAAATAGCGACGGTTGAATCTTTTGAGGCCTGTGACCATCCTGCACCTGCGCCCTGCTCAAGTGAGTGAGAACAATTAGTGGGGGGGCTGGCATGAATCACCCAGAAGTATCGAAAATAAGGGAACGGAATGAGCATTCGGCTTACCGTGCACATGCCTGTTTGAAAATGCTGTCCCAATCGTCTTTCGCACCCCAAATCTTCCATATTGCTTTCCCTTTCCAGATTATGACAATCCCCTTTTGAAATTTGCTGTTGAATCTTATTCTGTCATTATTTTACGCGTCGTGTTCTGGATATTAACAAATCGGAATATTATGAATGAATACATCATTCTCTATCATATTGTTCCATGAAATCAGGATGATTTGTCATTGGAACCGCTGCTAATGGGATCAATTACAGACTATCTACGCTTCGAAATGGCATATTTTTCAGCAAAACGATTGTGTCTTCCTTCTACCTCCTTTGTGACAGATAAATGAATACAAAGTTCTCTGGGTCTTTTGCATAAACGGCCCTAGTCCCTGGTAATCTTTAAATATATAACATCCGCACTTTCTGCAACGTCCGAACACTACTTCTCATTTGTCATGCACCGGATTTGGAAAGAAACGGGCAGCAAAGATTTCATCGATTAAGCATCCCTTTCTGACATCAACAGCAGTAAAAACTGTTTCGTAGCAGATCCAATTTAGATTTCTGGGAAACATTCGTGTCTTCTTGTGTATTTCAATGCACCCTGAATCCATTCAGTGGCTGCATTGTAACTGGAATGAAACTACTCCGACACCAGGGGGCGCCACCTTCAAACATAGGGATGATGAACTTCCGTGACGGCACCGTCAAAACCAATAGGTGTTGGGGTCAGAGTGATGTTACAATGGGCCTGGCCCCCAGTAGTGTGTGGCTGGAACAATGAGCTGAACAGAGCGCGGGTTCCCTCTGCTTCTCAATCTCTGGCTTATTCCATTCCCATTCACTCAGAGAGGTTCTGTCAGACATGTTTCTGCTAATAATGGCGGCGCTGTTGGACGGTAAGTAATGGATAATGTTCATAAAATCATATTAGCAGGTTATAGATTGGAATTACATTTAATATAATTAACGATCAAAAATATCCACATGATGAGTAGAGTTGAGTTTCCACAAACTCACACATATAAAAACAAATGTAGATGAATTATGTTTAGAATTATTGATGATTCGTTTCTCTCCCTTTACAGGCGGACTAAGCGCAGATCCAGTAACTCAATCGCCGGTGACAAACACCGTGTCAGAAGGGAGTTCGGTGCGGCTGGATTGTGAATATACAGACTCCGCTATGCAGTCCATGCAATGGTATCACAAGAAAGCGGCACAGCCACCAATCTGGATTATTAGCAAGTTATTAGATCTGAAGGATGATGCAGTGTCAGGACGATATCTGGCGGCTGCTGACAAGTCTAAACAGAACGGTTACCTCAATATAAGCGGCCTCAGTGTGGATGACGGGGCGGTCTATTACTGTGCAGTGAGGCACAGCGTTAGAGAGCAGATAGAGCACCGTACAAAAACCTCAGCGAGCATGTACAGCCCCACTAAGTCTGCTTCCCTGTCCTTGTCCGCGGGAATTGTTTGATCCTGGATTCACGAACTCAGTCAGGTCTATTTATCGGACAGTTATATTGGTGTCTCCGCTGTTCTGCGGGTGAACAGAGGATCAATTTGCGAAAGCACGAGAATCATCTCCAGCCACGATGTAGATGGTAAATTAGAACTTGGAAATCCAGCGTATCAGCAGGGGGTAATAACAGCTCTCTGTGTTTGAGATAATGTCGCCGGAAATTAGAGTTAGCCCTTCCAGACGCGTTGACTCAGATTAGCCCAAGGCCGCCGAGTCTCCCGTACGTACCTGTAACAAAACAGAGAATGTTTCGAACTCTGCTGTTGTATTTAACACAATAAATTGACAATAATAATTTCAACAATTCACGGAGCAACACGATTATTATTATCATGCGGGACCATTTTGTTTGCTTTAGGCTTCAGTAGAAAATCGATTTTTCGATCAAAAACTCACCTCTTACCTGCTGCGAGGGAGTCACTCAGATACCGAACTTGCTTCAGAGGGGCGCGGCTCACGGTGAGGGCGATAAAACTCCCGTCCCTCGGATAAATCCACAAGTCATGAACGCCCGTTACCGCCACCGCCTTGTAGTTGTATCGTCCTTACAGATTTGCTGCACTGTCACGGGGAGCAATGCTACTGACGTTGTCTTTCACCCAAGCGCCTCTGCCGATCAGAGGATTGGCCGTCTCTGCTGAGCTGAACAGGGCCTGGTCTGATCGTCAGTACCCCGCTCCTGCTGCTACACTGAGCTGTCTACACTATTGTAGATCCTTCCTCTTTCTGTGGTCAGACAGCTCAACCGTTCTGTGCCTCGATCGCTAACAATATATATTTATGTACAGGGATTTATCTGTATGTGAGTCATATTGAGATCACTTCTACCTGTGCTGCTGTGCAGATTCCCTCCAATCGGACGCAACATGAACCATGCAGGCTGCCCGTGGGGAGAATGGTTTTTTCCCGTGAGGTGAGATGTTGAGGAGAGCTGAGAGGCGGTTCCCCGTGACAGTTCCTGACTTAGTTGCTCCCAGGCAATTATCTGTCAGAGCAGAAATACAGATTCAGGTGCCACTGCACTGTTGCTCAGACCAATGAGAGGAATGCAGCAGCGACAACAATGTCTAGAATATCACAATTTTGTTAGAGCGAGATCAACAAACGGAAACTGTGACCGCGGACACCACAGACTCTAAACTGATAAAAAAAAAGTGTACGGCGGCTATCAGCTCCAGTCGCAAGTGAGGGAGCGGAAGTAGCGAGGGGTAACCTGCACTTGCTCACTGCTCAAGTCACTGAGAACAATATAGAGGGAAGGCACTTCCCACCGGCGAGAAGGGACCAGATTGAATTTAGCCTCCCTGCCCCTATTTCATAGGTTCACATAATCCACAGTGCAGAAGGAGGCCACCCGGCCCATCGAGTTCGCACCGGCTCCCGGAAAGAGCACCCCACCCAAGCCCACACCTCCACCCCATCTGCGCAACCAAACACAATCGTTGTGAACATTTAGCATGGCCAATCCACCGAACCTGCACATCTTTGGAGTGTGGGCGGAAACGGAGCACTCGGAGGAAACCCACGCAGACGCGGGGAGACCGTGCAGACTCCGCACAGACAGTGAACCAAGCCGGGAATCAAACCTGGGACCCAGGAGCTGTGAAGCAACAGCGCGAACCACCGTGCTACCGTACCGCGCACTGTGCTCCCGTGACGCTCACAGACATACACGGCGCTGTGGTAAATCATTGTGTTACTGGTCGTTAGCTCCGTAATCTTGTCCTTTTAATATTTGGCATTCCCAGGATTTAGACGGAATATTCCAGCGATGATTTCCACAAATTTAGCATAATTGTCAGATTACAGAAACATGCAAAAATCAACGGAAAACCAACACTTCAACCAAACCATAATGCACATACCCGCTCCTCTCACATAGACACTATCCGCCTATTTAGTCCTCCTACTCTACTCTAATCTCTCCCCTCCCCCCTCTCCCCCAGTCCCCCTGCTGACGCTCACTCTCCCGCAAAGAAGTCGATGAATGGTTGCCACCTTCGGGCGAACCCCAATACAGATCCCCTCAAGGTGAACCTGATTTTTTTCCATACCCAGAAAACTTGACATGTCCGAAAGCCATAGCCCGGCCTTCTGGGGTTTTGAGCCACCACTACCTCCAGCTCTTTGTCCGTCGGGAGCATCATAATCACATTAAGCTATTTTCTCACTTTGGCTGTCAGCTGCCTGCCTTTAACAAACCCTGTTTGGTCGTCCCCAATCACCTTACCAAACTCTTTGACCAAGTTGTTGATCATATGACTTAATATGTCCCTATGTTCCTGTGAAACTCGTTGGGGCATTTTATTGTGTGAAAAGCTCTACATGAATCTAAATTACTGCATTTATTGTCTTTCAGTGAGACCTGATAGTTTACTGAATGAGTGGGTCTGTACACTAAGATAGGAACAAGTAGCAGGAGTTAAAGTTTCGCAGATCGATTCATCAATCCTACATCTCTTATAAATGTGAGTTACCGATGACACAACATTTGGTGGAGTTGTAGATAGTGTCTAGGGCTGTTGCAGGTTACAATAGGACACTGACAAGAAGCAGAGCTGGGCTGAGAAGTGGCAGATGGAGTTCAACCTAGATAAATGTGAAATGATTCATTTTGAAAGGTCGAATTTGAGTGCTGAATACAGAGTGAAAGGCAGGATTCTTGGAAGTGTGGAGGAACAGAGGGATCTTGGCATCCACCTACATAGATCCCTCAATAGTTGCCACGCAGGTTGATAGGGTTGTTAAGAAGGCGTATGGTGCGTTGGCTTTCATTAACATGGGCACTGAGTTTAAGAGTTGCGAGGTTTTGCTGCAGCTTAATAAAACCCTGGTTAGACCACACTTGGCATATCTTGTCCAGTTCTCCTTGCCTCATTATAGGAAGGATGTGGATTTTTTTGGAGAGGGTGCAGAGGCGATTTACCAGGAGGCTGCCTGGAGTGGAGGGCATGTCTTATGAAGAAAGGTTGAGGGAGCTAGGGATGTTCTCACTGGAGCGAAGAAGGAAGAGAGGTGGCTTGACAGAGGTGTACAAGGTGATGAGAGGCATGGATAAAGTGGATAGCCAGAGACTTTTCCCCAGGGAGGAAATGGCTGTCACGAGGGGACATAATTTTAAGATGATTAGTGAAAGGTAGAGGAGAGATGTCAGAGGTAGGTTCTTTATAAATAGAGTGGTGGGTGCGTGGAATGCACTGCCAGCGGAGGTGGTGGTTAGAGTCATTAGGAACGTTTAAGCGATTCTTGGACAGGCACATGGACAGCAGGTTAGGTTGATCTTATAATAGGATAAATGGTCGGCACAACATCGTGGCCTGGAGGGCCTGTACTGTTCTATGTTCTATGTAAACTGGTATAACTGTGCAGGCGGGCCCCACTATTGATGATTTTGAGTGTTGTGATTTTTTTCCCCAATTTTTGTCACTCTCACTGTGCAACTGAACTATCAATGAGGACGCGCCCCCTGCTGTGCAGTAGCTGGAACTGCCAGTGTGGGGTTTTTGTACGGGTCCACTGTATCTCTGTAGCAGTGTGGGCTGCATGGCACAGAAATACACGGCGCAGTCGGGTATCATTGTGTTACTGATCGTTAGCTCGGTAGTCTTGTTCTTTTTATCAAATGTAGAAGAAAACCGATCGTTGAGGTCGGTGTTCCTTTGCTCAGCCAGTCCAATAAATCGAAGCATGTACATTGGAGCTTTCCCGGGTTGCTGACTGTACCAGTACACATAGGGGTTAGGCTCGCCTGTTTTCAAGGTGCAGGTTAATGTAACTTCACTTTTCTCTTTAACCGTTATTTCAGGTTTCTTTTGCTCCACGGAGTCTTGGTGGCTCCATTCTAACAGAAGTAACAGCGAGAATGACAATCAGAGTCAGCCTCACATTAAGCAACACAACCATCAATAACATGATCATTGTCATTTTACCAACAATAACATCTGGTTTACAGCAGTCAGGAAGAGAATGGAGTGTACTGGGAAGGAAATACTTACTGAGAAGTAAGAAAACAATGAGGAGCGAAGCGAGATGGTTTCTCATAATCCTTCTTTAGTTTATGATTCTACAATGAAAGAAACGCTCGGTTAGAGACAGAAATACAGATCACCGCCCTGCTGATCCGACCAATGAAAGGAATGAACCACAAGCAGCAATCTCTCCAGTAAGACAATTGGGTCAGAGTGAGAGCAGCAACCGGAAGCTGTACCGCAGTCTGAATATTGAGTGAAGTGTGCGGTGACTTTCAGCTGCACTCGGAACTGATGGAGTGGAAATAGCGACGGTTCAATCTTCACTACACCGTAACCATCCTGCACTTGCTCACTGTTCAAGGCACTGAGATGAAATAGATCGGAAGTGAGATGACGGACGATAATCTAGAATCTTAGGGCCAGGGGTGAGGCCACACGACCTATATTTCCCGAGACCCTTTGAAAGAGTTACCCTATTCCTCTTTCAAAAACGGCATTTTCTACATAGCCCGGTAATTCCCGTTACATTTGTGCAGTTTTCTTCTTAAAGTTGGCGTTGAATCTTCTTCCGCCATTATTTAGTTTCCGCCTTCTATAGTTTAACACATCGCAGTGTATGAATGAATGGAATTTTCCTCGGCTGTATTTGTCCTCGATCCATGTATTATCCAAGGGTCTGCAGTGGAAACAGCTCCGGGCGACCTTCATAAACAGAACCACTTTGCATTTGAGCAACTCAGTAAAGTCTCTCCTGTGCCTTCTTTGACCAAAGGGGAGGCGGTCATGTGGCGCCACCGCCAGCTTCCCTGCATCAGATTCCTTAGTCATAGTATTTAACCATGATGTGGAGATGCCGGCGTTGGACTGGGGTGAGCACAGTAAGAAGTCTTACAACACCAGGTTAAAGTCCAACAGGTTTGTTTCAAACACGAGCTTTCGGAGCACGGCTCCTTCTTCAGGTGAATGGAAAGGCTTGTTCCAGAAATGTTTCTGGAACAAGCCTTTCCATTCACCTGAAGAAGGAGCCGTGCTCCGAAAGCTCGTGTTTGAAACAAACCTGTTGGACTTTAACCTGGTGTTGTAAGACTTCTTACATAGTATTTAACAGCACAAGACTAGACCCTTCGGCCCATCATGTCTGTCCCGGTAATGAAGAACCTTTCTATTTTAATCCCGTTTTTCAGAACCTGGTCCGTCGCCTTTCAAGTGCTCAACTAAATGAATCTTTTCATCCTATCTACTCTACCTATGTCCCTAATAATATTGAACATCACAATCCCTCCGCCCTCAGCCTTTTCAGCTGCAAGGACAAATCCCCAGCCCTGACCAACCTCTTTTCATCGCTAAAAGACTCCAATCTAGGCAACATCCTGGTAAATCTAGGGCGGTACGGTGGCACAGTGGTTTACACTGCTGCCTCACAGTACCAGGGACAGGCTAAGGGAGACTGTTTGTATGGAGGTTGTGCTTTCTCCCTGTGTCCGTCTGGGTTTCAACTGGATGCTGCGGTATCTTCTCACAAAGATGTGCCGGTCAGATGGATTGGCAACGCTAATTGCCCCTTAGTGTCCAAAGGTTAGGTGGGGTTATGGGGATAAGGCGGGGAGTGGGCCTCGATAGAGTGCTCTTTCAGAGGGTCAGTGCAGACTCGATGGACCGAATGGTGTCTTTCTGCACTGTAGGTCTTTTGAATACTGACTCACCGAACAGCATGATGACTATTATCTTAAAGAACCACCAGCCTCCCGTACCAGCCTCCCCGAACAGGCGCTGGAAAGTGGCGACTAGGGGCTTTTCACAGTAACTTCATTTGAAGCCTACTTGTGACAATAAGCGATTTTCATTTCATTTTCATTTCATTTCACAGAGGACATGCTGTCTTGTGGTGAGTTACAGAAAATAATTGAATTTAAATGGACTTTGGACCTTCTGATATGAAAGAGTCAATCCAAATCAGGAACAGATCTCACTGATTGGGTGACTGAGGGGCATATCCAAGGGAGAAAGTTGTTAAAAGACCAGCTCTCTGATAACTGCACTTTCGGAATCACCCCGGCAAATGTTTGTACGGCGCTGAATGGTCTTCAGTTCACTGTGTGTCCACTGCACATAAGTAGGTGGCAGTGTCTGTCTAGATGCTCCCACATGGGAAACAACCTCTCAGCGACTATCCTTCGAAGGTCCCTGAGAATCTTTCATGTCTCCATTAGGCCGCCTTCATTCTTCTAAACGCCCATAAGTCCAGCCCAGCCTCCTTAACCTCTCCCCATAAGAAAATCCCTCCATACTCGGGATCGACCTCCTGATCCTTCTCTGGACTGCCTTCAAAACCAATCTGTCTTCCTTAGATAAGGGCAGCAAAACTATTCAAAGTATACCAGGTGTAGTCTAACTAACGCCTTGTATAGTTTTAGCCAGACGTCCCCATGTTTATATTCTATTCCCTTTTAAATAAATATCAACATTCAATTTGTCTCCATATTACCTGCAGAACCTGTGTTGTGTGGTTTCAGCACGAGGACCCCCAATTCCCCCGTTACCTCAGCTTTCTGCAGTCTTTCTCCGTCTAAATAATATTCCGTTATGTTCTTCCTCCTCCCGAAGTGTCTAACCTAACATTTACGAACATTATGTTCCATCTGCCAAGCTTTTACTCAGTAACTCACGCTGTCTCTGTCCCTCTGTAACCTCACCACTTGCCTTTATATTTTTGTATCTGCAGCCGTGGGAATAGTACATTCACTTGTTAAACACAGTTTTGAAATTCATGTAGATTACATCAACTGGTCCCCCCTCTCTCTACTCTTCTCGTTATTACCTCAAAGAATTGCAATAAATTTGTCAGGCATGATTTACCCTTCACGGAGCCGTGCAGACCCTGCTTGATTATACTCTGTTTGTCTAAATGCTCAGCTACTGAGGTCACTGGCCGATAGTTACCTGTGTTTGACACCCTCCCTTTCGAATAAAGGTGTTACATTGGTAGTTTTCCAATCCTCTTGGGGTAAGGTGGGAGGAGCCTGGTGTGGAGTTTATACACCAGCACAGAACAGTTGGGCCGAATGGCCTGTTTCCCTGCTGTACACTTTCTGAAACTTTCGAATCCATAATCCGTAAATTCTCAGGGAAAAGGATTGTGTCCACCTCTGCTCCGAGCTGGGAAACCGGACAGATCCCAAAGTGGAAAATGGAAACCTTTAAAATCCAACACAAAACACATTTCTCCCACATCTAACCCGCGGTGCCATTGTCTCCGGAATTCCCCATTTTATTGACATTTATTGTGCATTTTCTGCAGATCCCAAACCGCGGGAACCGTCCGTCTCTGTCCTCCTGCCCTCAGCTGAAGACGTCTCCGCTCAGAGATTCGTCTCCCTCAGCTGCTTAGTGAGAGGTTTCTCCCCCCGAGAGATCTTCGTCAAGTGGACCGTCAATGACAAGCCGGTGAATCCCGGGAACTACAAGAACACCGAGGTGATGGCGGAGAACGGCAATAGCTCCTTCTTCATGTACAGCCTGTTATCCATTGCAGCGGAGGAGTGGGCCAGCGGCGCTTCTTACTCCTGTGTGGTGGGACATGAAGCCATCCCCTTGAAGATCATCAACAGAACGGTTGATAAATCCAGCGGTAAACCCAGTTTTGTGAACATTTCCCTCGCTCTGATGGACACCGTTAATTTATGTCAATGAGAATCTATTGCATTTCGAACTAAAATAAAAATCATAAAGGTTTTTTCCTCCAATTGTGATTTAAATACACATCCGCTTAATTAATGGAGCTTCCATTTTGCTGATATTAGATCTGTTCAATGAGACCCGGATTTCTGCAGGTCTCGGCCCCAAGTCTGATACAACCAGTGGTCCCAGCTCAGATACACCCTGGGTTAGAGACAGAGTAAAACTCATTAATTCCAGGATTCAGCAAAATATCTTCATTGACTTTCCTCCCGCTGAGGAGAAATCGGACAATTCCCCATTTCAGACGAACAAACCCATCACATTTAGATCTCGGTGTTCCTGCTTCTCTCATTGTCCATCCCTTTAAAATTAATGTCAGCTTTAAGTTGCTGGATCAGACCCACTGGGAACTGGATTGAGGGTCACACAGAATCATGGACCAACAATGCCCAGTCAAAGAGAGGGGGAAGTGAAATTGTTAATCCACTGTACCCCACTTCCCCAACAGAGAGGGGGAGGGGCATTAGTTAATCCACTGTACCCCCACTTCACCAACAAAGAGGGGGAGGGGCTTTAGTTAATCCACTGTACCCCCACTTCCACAATAGAGAGAGGGGGAGGGGCATTAGTTAATGCACCATACCCTCACTTCACCAATAGAGAGAGGGGCAGGGGAATTAGTTAATCCACCGTATCCCCACTTCCACAATAGAGAGAGGGGGAGGGGCTTTAGTTAATGCACCATACCCTCACTTCACCAATAGAGAGAGGGGCAGGGGCATTAGTTAATCCACTGGACCCCCACTTCACCAACAGAGAGAGGGGGAGGGGCATTAGTTAATCCACCGTAACCCAATTCCACAACAAAGAGGGGGAGGGGCATTACTTAATGCACTGTACCCCCACTTCCCCAACAGGGAGAGGGGGAGGGGCTTTAGTTAACACACTGTACCCCCACTTCCCCAACAGGGAGAGGGGGAGGGGCTTTAGTTAACACACTGTACCCCTACTTCCCCAACAGGGAGAGGGGGAGGGGCATTAGTTAATCCACTGTACCCCCACTTCCCCAGCAAAGAGAGGGGGAGGGGCATTAGTTAACACACTGTACCCCACTTCACCAACAAAGAATCGGTGGGGGCCTGAGTTAATCCACTGTACACCCGCTTCCAACAATGAGATGGGGATGGCCATTATTTAATCCACTGGACCCACACTTCCCCAACAAAGAGAGCAAAGGGGCAATACTAACCCACTTTACCTCCACTATCCCGACCAAAAGAGGAGGACGGTGATGATTGAACTCTGTGTATCTCCACCTCCAGCAGGGAGAACCCAAAGGCAATTTGCTGAGCTGACCAGAGAGAGGGAGATTATTAACTCAATATCTTCCCAGTCCCCAAGCAGGGAGTTTGGAAGTAAACGGTTCTCTGGACTAAGAACTCAGTTACTGACATTACAAGACGGTATGTAGCTTACTGGCTGAAGGGTGTAAAAGACCATCATGATCAAGATGTATTTTTTTAGCCCCCTTGTTCCTCTTATCCGTCTGCTGAGACCGATTCCCCAGAATCCAAATCCAGACTGGTGATTGAATTCTCCCTGGGTTTCACTGGTCTCTCCTGAGGCACCTCCTTGTATTTTTGCATTAGGTCACCTGATGTCAGCTTGCAACTCACACAAAACACATTTATAAGCAGCAAGTTCAACATATTCTACATCGGTACCAATAATACCCACAACTGGCTAAGCTACAGGCAGCTGATACAGATACACAGACAGATAAACAGACACAGACACTACACATACATGCACACAGACCCACAAACATACACACGCTCAAATGAAGACACAAACACACACATAGACACACACATAGACACACATGCATAAACATACACCCAGGCACAACGAATCACACATATTTTGACACAAAAACACACGCAAACGTGGGCACAAATTCACAAACATGCACATAAACACAAACAAGCCCACATTTATACAGAGACAGGCACACGAGCACATCCACACATAGTCACACAAATCCACACACACAAGTGGCTATTCAAATGTACACAAACAGACACATGCAGCCACATGTCCACACAGATACACAAACATATAAAACCAGACAAGCAGGCTGACAGAAGAATATTAAACACAAATGTAACAAATAACATGTACATTCGCAGAATTTCACGATGACAGAAATATTTCCATTCAGAGACAGTAATCCACATTAACACACTTATGGACACACGGAGACACATATTAGCAGACTCGTACACACGCTAACATGAACACATATGAATACTCATAGAGTCATCAATACACATCAATAGAGAGTTATAAACAGCCATCAACGCATAAATAGCACTGCTGCCTCACAGCACCATAAACCCGGGTTCAATTCCAGCCTTGGGTGACTGTGTGGTGTTCCCACGTTCTCCAGTGTCTGTTCCTGTTTCCTCCGAGTGCTCCGGTTTCCTCCTACAGTCCAAAGATGTGCAGGTTCGGTGGATTGGCCAGGCTATATTACCGCTTAGTGCCCACAACGTTAGGTGGGGTTACCAGGTTCTGGGGACAGGGCAGGGGCATGCGTCCAGGCAGAGTGCTCTTTCGGAGGGTCGGTGCAGACACAATGGGCCGAATGGCCTCTTTCGGCACAGTCGGGATTCTACGATGATGATTCTATGATGAATTACACGCATCAACAAACACACACACACACAAACGCACTTATCCAGACACAAACATTAAGACAATGACATGCATGTTGAACGTATAAAGACACAATAACACTTTCATTACTGGGCAGGGAAGTATAAACTTATTAACACAGACATTAATATATAAACATAGATTTCAACACACAAACACACAGAATAAAACACTCATAAAAACATATTGACTTAAGATAAATTTACACAGATGCACAGATCAATACTCATTGACACATGAACACACACAATGACACTTATAAAGACATCGGGACACACAAATGAAGAGTAAAGAAACACGAATTTCGCATCTACACAGACACAAAAGCTAAAGAACAAACACAGTCGTCAGGCAAGGGCAGCACGGTGACGCAATGGTTAGCACTGCTGCCTCACGATCCCGCTCCTGGGTCTGTGTCCCTGTGGACTTTCCCCGTGACCCGTGGGTCTCACCTCCACAACCCAAAGATGTGCAGGGTAGGTGGATTGGCCATGTTAAATTGCCCCTTAATTGGAAGAAAAAAGTTACAGAGATCGATTTCCGAGTGAGAAATGAAAATCACATTGTCACGAGTAGGCTTCAATGAAGTTACTGTGAAAAGCCCCTAGTCGCCACATTCCGGCGCCTGTCCGGGGAGGCTGTTACGGGAATCGAACCGTGCTGCTGGCCTGCTTGGTCTGCTTTAAAAGCCAGTGATTTAGCCGAGTGAGCTAAACCAGCCCCTGGCCCCTGGCCGAGTGGCATGAACTCAACAGTAGATATGCAACGACAAATATATTAAAGAATGAATTAGCAGCGGGAGAAAATGAAACGAGAATATTAAAAACAAAACGTGTATTAACTAACAATCTGATTGTATTTATTGGGCTCTATCCCCGTAGATACCACAGACCACACCTGGACTGAAGACGATGAGGATGATAACGGGAACATCTGGACAACCATTTCCACATTCATCACCCTGTTCTTCCTGAGCATTTCCTACAGCGCTGCAGTCACTCTGGTGAAGGTGAGAAGATTCAATCCACTCACACTTCAAACTGACAGAAGTCGTTTAAAAACACTAAATGTTTGATTGATTAAAAACTCTAACATCAATGTCCCAGATCATAAACATCTGCTTCATCATTTTCTCTCTCTTTTACAGATCAAGTGATGGGTTGACGTTCGGACGCTGTAGATTTTCCTCAGCTGTTTATTATGATCTGTGTGTGACAGAAATACAATATCTCCTCTTGGTGACTCTAACAGTAAAATTCTCTCAGTTTATTTTTCTGCATCTGTAACTGAGACAATCATGGACAGTATTTCTGCTTTTCAGTTTGAAATGTACGCGAAAATTTTGGCTGTAATGTAATTGTAACTAATAATTTCTTTCAATGTCATGTCTAAATAAGTAATTTATCTCGTACCTTATTAACAACTGTTGCCTTCCCTTTATGTTGAGCCCCTGTTCTCTCTTTCTTGTGCCTGTTACAGTTGTACATACATTTGGCAGCTCAGAGGGCATTAGTTCTGTTCTCACTGTGACCCTCAATCGTTATGTTCCCTTTTGTAAACATCAAAATAAAGTTTTGTGTAATATTTTTGCTGAAATTTTAATAAATATTGAATGAAAAATGAAAAAATAAGACTAATCTGAACTCCTTTCTCTAGATCCATCGACACTGATCCTCTTCCCCGATTATTCAGTTTTCTCCCCTTTCCCAGACAGATATTTCTCACCAGTCCTGTCTGGGATGTGTCTGAACTCAAGGCCCCTCAGTGAAAGAGCCACTGCGCCACCAAGCGGCCCATCCGGATTACGACACCTTCACCTTTGTCTTTTTATGGTAAACACCAGAGACAGATGATTTCACAGCTGAAGAATTCCACTGATTCACTCCGCTCTAATGGAAGAATGTCTCCTCACCTCTGTCCTAAATTTGAGACTCCTTAATCTTAGATTATGCCCTCTGGTCCTAGACTCTCCCACAAGAGGAAACAAGATGATTTTTCAGGCTATGTACATGGTTATAGCTCTTTCCACAGTCAGTTCACTGGAACACTCTCACTCGGGGGTGGGGGGGGGGGGGGGTTGTCTAGGGGCTTTTACAGTCACACTGATGTTTGAAATCTCTTCCCACAGTCAAAACAGACAAACACATTGACAGTATGTACCTGTTAGGCAGGGAGGAAATGGTCGAGTGAGGGAAACATCGGTTACTAAAGCAGTTGAAACACTTGTCAAGAGGAAGAAGGAGGCTTATGTGAAGATGAGATGTGATGGTTCAGTTGGGTCGCTTGAGAGTTACAAGTTAGCTAGGAAGGCTCTAAAGAGAGAGCTAAGAAGAGCCAAGCGAGGACATGAGAAGTCTTTGGCAGGTAGGGTCAAGGATAACCCTAAAGCTTTCTATGGGTATGTCAAGAATAAAAGAATGACTAAGGTAAGAGTAGGGCCAGTCAAGGACAGCAGTGGGAAGTTGTGCGTAGAGTTCGAGGAGATAGGGGAGGTGCTAAATGAGTATTCTTCCTCAGTATTCACACAGGAAAAAGACAAAGTTGTCGAGGAGAATACTGAGATACAGGCGACTGGACTAGAAGGGCTTGAGGTTCATAAGGAGGAGGTGTTAGCAATTCTGGAAAGTGTAAAAATAGATAAGTCCCCTGGGATGGATGGGATTTATCCTAGGATTCTCTGGGAAGCTAGGGAGGAGATTGCTGAGCCTTTGGCTTTGATCTTCAAGTCATGTTGTCTACAGGAATAATGCCAGAGGACTGGAGGATAGCAAATGGTGTCCCCTTGTACAAGAAGGGGAGTAGAGATAACCCCGGTAACTATAGACCAGTGAGCTTTACTTCTGTTGTGGGAAAAGTCTTGGAAAGGTTTATAAGAGATAGGATGCATAATCATCTGGAAAGGAATAATTTGATTAGAGATAGTCAACACTCAGAATTTAAACTTCTGAGTTGGGGGGAAGGGAAAGTGAAAGCGACAGGGAGCAGGGAGTTAAATGGCAAGATACGCAGGAGGATAACATGTAGGCAGGTGGATTTAAGCTTGAGGCAGACTAGGAATGCAACAAAAAGGAAGGATAACTTTGGACATCTTAGGACTTCCAATATCTGTACTGATAAGAAAGTTAACATTAAGGCACTTTACCTGAATGCTCGTAGCATTTGTAACAAAGTAGATGAACTAATGGCACAGATCATCGTGAATGATTATGATGTGGTAGGCATCACAGAGACATGGCTGCAGGGGGTTCAGGACTGGCAGTTAAACATCCAAGGATATACAACCTATCGAAAAGACAGGGAGGTGGGCCGAGGGGGTGGGGTTGCCTTGTTAGTTAAGAACAAAATTAAATCTATGGCACTAAACGACATAGGGTCGGATGATGTGGAGTCTGTGTGGGTAGAATTGAGGAACCACAAAGGCAAAAAAACCATAATGGGAGTTATGTACAGACCGCCTAACAGTGGTCAGGACCAGAGGCGCAACATGTACCGGGAAATAGAAAAGGCATGTCAGAAAGGCAAGGTCACAGTGATCATGGGGGACTTCAATATGCAGGTGGATTGGGTAAATAATGTAGCCAGTGGATCCAAAGAAAAGGAATTCATGGAATGCTTACAAGATGGCTTTTTGGAACAGCTTGTCATGGAGCCCACAAGGGAGCAGGCTATTCTGGACCTAGTGCTATGTAATGAACCAGACTTTATTAAAGATCTTAAAGTAAGGGAACACTTAGGAAGCAGCGATCATAATATGGTTGAGTTCAGTCTGCAGTTTGAAAGAGAGAAGGCAAAATCGGATGTAATGGTGTTACAGTTAAATAAAGGTAATTACGAGGGCATGAGAGAGGAACTGGTGAAAATCAACTGGAAGCAGACCCTAGCAGGGAAGACAGTAGAGCAAAAATGGCAGGAGTTTGTATGCATAATTGAGGACACTGTACAGAGGTTCATCCCCAAGAAAAGAAAGATTATCCAGGGAGGGATTAGACAGCCATGGCTGACAAAGGAGGTCAGGAAATGTATCAAAGAAAAAGAGAGATCCTATAAAGTGGCCAAAAGCACCGGGAAATCAGAAGATTGGGAAGGCTACAAAAACAAACAGAGGTTAACAAAGAGACAAATAAGGAAGGAGAGGATCAAATATGAAGGCAGGCTAGCCAGTAATATAAGAAATGATAGTAAAAGTTTCTTTCAATACATAAGAAACAAACGTCAGGCCAAAGTAGACATTGGGCCAATTCAAACTGATTCTGGAAGGCTAGTGATGGGAGATGAGGAAATGGCTGGAGAACTTAATAAGTACTTTGCGTCTGTCTTCACAGTGGAAGACGTTAGTAATATCCCAAAAATTATAAAGGGTCAGGGGGCTGAGTTGAGTATGGTTGCCATTACAAAAGAGATGGTGCTAAAAAAGCTAAAAGGTCTTAAAATTGACAAATCTCCTGGCCCCGATGGGCTACATCCTAGAGTTCTGAGGGAGGTGGCTGAAGAAATAGCGGAAGCGTTGGTTGAGATCTTTCAAAAATCACTGGAGTCAGGGAAAGTCCCGGACGATTGGAAGATCGCTGTTGTAACCCCCTTGTTCAAGAAAGGATCAAGACAAAAGATGGAAAATTATAGGCCAATTAGCCTAACCTCGGTTGTTGGTAAAATTCTAGAATCGATCGTTAAGGATGAGATTTCTAAATTCTTGGAAGAGCAGGGTCGGATTAGACCAAGTCAACATGGATTTAGTAAGGGGAGGTCGTGCCTGACGAACCTGTTAGAATTCTTTGAGGAGGTGACAAGTAGGTTAGACCAGGGAAACCCAGTGGATGTGGTCTATCTGGATTTCCAAAAGGCCTTTGATAAGGTGCCACACAGGAGGCTGCTGAGTAAGGTGAGGGCCCATGGTGTTCGAGGTGAGCTACTGGCATGGGTTGAGGATTGGCTGTCTGACAGAAGGCAGAGAGTTGGGATAAAAGGTTCTTTTTCGGAATGGCAGCCGGTGACCAGCGGTGTCCCACAGGGTTCAGTGTTGGGGCCGCAGCTGTTCACCATATATATTAATGATCTGGATGAAGGGACTGGGGGCATTCTAGCGAAGTTTGCTGATGATACGAAGTTAGGTGGTCAGGCAGGTAGTGCTGAGGAAGTGGGGAGGCTGCAGAAGGATCTAGACAGTTTGGGAGAGTGGTGCAGGAAATGGCTGATGCATTTCAACGTGAGAAAATGTGAGGTCTTGCACTTTGGAAAAAAGAATCCAAGCATAGACTACTTTCTAAACGGTGAGAAAATTCATAATGCCAAAGTACAAAGGGATCTGGGAGTGCTAGTCGAGGATTCCCTAAAGGTAAACATGCAGGTTGAATCCGTGATTAAGAAAGCAAATGCTATGTTGTCATTTATCTCAAGAGGGTTGGAATATAAAAGCAGCGATGTGCTACTGAGCCTTTATAAGGCTCTGGTTAGGCCCCATTTGGAGTACTGTGTCCAGTTTTGGGCCCCACATCTCAGGAAGGACATACTGGCACTGGAGCGTGTCCAGCGGAGATTCACACGGATGATCCCTGGAATGGCGGGTCTAGCATATGAGGAACGGCTGGCGTTCCTGGGATTGTATTCATTGGAGTTCAGAAGGTTAAGGGGAGATCTAATAGAAACTTACAAGATAATACATGGCTTAGAAAGGATGGACGCAAAGAAACTGTTTCCGTTAGGCGAGGAGTCGAGGACCCGTGGGCACAGCCTTAGAATTAGAGGGGGTAAATTCAAAACAGAAATGCGGAGACATTTCTTCAGCCAGAGAGTGGTGGGCCTGTGGAATTCATTGCCGCAGAGTGCAGTGGAGGCCGGGACGCTAAATGGCTTCAAGGCAGAGATAGATAAATTCTTGATGTCGCGAGGAATTAAGGGCTATGGGGAGAATGCTGGGAGGTGGAGTTGAAATGCCCATCAGCCATGATTGAATGGCGGAGTGGACTCGATGGGCCGAATGGCCTTACTTCCACTCCTATGTCTTATGTCTTATGGTCTTATGGTTTTGTGAAGGGTAGGTCGTGCCTCACAAACCTTATTGAGTTCTTCGAGAAGGTGACCAAACAGGTGGATGAGGGTAAAGCAGTTGATGTGGTGTATATGGATTTCAGTAAAGCGTTTGATAAGGTTCCCCACGGTAGGCTATTGCAGAAAATACAGAGGCATGGGATTCAGGGTGATTTAGCAGTTTGGATCAGAAATTGGCTCGCTGATAGAAGACAAAGAGTGGTGGTTGATGGGAAATGCTCTGACAGGTGTCCAGTTACTAGTGGTGTGCCACAAGGATCTGTTTTGGGGCCGTTGCTATTTGTCATTTTTATAAATGACCTGGAGGAGGGCGTTGAAGGATGGGTGAGTAAATTTGCAGATGACACTAAAGTCGGTGGAGTTGTGGACAGTGCAGAAGGATGTTACAAGTTACAGAGGGACATAGATAAGCTGCAGAGCTGGGCTGACAGGTGGCAAATGGAGTTTAATGCAGAAAAGTGTGAGGTGATTCATTTTGGAAGGAATAACAGGAAGGCAGAGTACTGGGATAACGGTAAGATTCTTGGTAGTGTGGACGTGCAGAGAGATCTCGGTGTCCATGTCCATAGATCCCTGAAAGTTGCCACCCAGGTTGAGAGGGTTGTTAAGAAGGTGTACGGTGTGTTAGCTTTTATTGGTAGAGGAATTGAGTTTCGGAGCCATGAGGTCATGTTGCAGTTGTACAAAACTCTGGTGCGGCCGCATTTGGAGTATTGTGTGAAGTTCTGGTCGCCACATTATAGGAAGGATGTGGAATCATTGGAAAGGGTACAGAGGCGATTTACAAGAATGTTGCCTGGTATGGAGGGAAGATCATATGAGGAGATGGACACTGGGCTACCAAAATGGAGAACTGCTAAGGCTGTAGGGAGAAAACAGTCTTAGTAAGGACAAGCAGTTTGCAAAAGGCTAATTAGCATTCTGCACGTATCGAAACCAGTTTATGGCCAGGCGCAAGATCTCAACCAAAGGTGTAAATGGCAACAACGCTTTGCATAGTAATGAGGCGATCAAGATCCAGGCCAGCACAATAGATACATTTAGATATGAATAGATACTTTTGAGAGAGGCCCAGACGAAACGGCACCAGAAGTATCCACCACAAAGGACCCTAGAGACCGCCCCACCCATCGAGAAGAGACCCTCAGATTGGGGGATTTGTAAGATATCGATTGGGAAATGACCCAATCGATACATGGCAGGTAAAGGCCCGCCCCGAAGAGGCACGGACATTGGGGGACCCTGGTTCTGGGTTCTGTCTGTTGTTGCTCCGGCTTGCTGTTGACCCCGGCCCAGATCTATCTGTTGTTGCTCCGGCTTGCTGTTGACTCCGGCCCAGATCTGCTGTTTTTGCTCCGGCTCCGCTTCTGACTCCGACTCCAGCCTCCAGATCCTGTCTTTCATCACCGGCCGTTGAGCACCAGCCATCGTTCAGTAAGTGCCAAAACGATGCTCACTAAGTGAACCCGGCATTGCTTATACTCTAGCCGACTATTAGTGAACAGAAGGTGCAGTCCAGAAAGGAACAAAGGCCTTGTCCCCTGACTTTGCTGGTTCCTACTTAGATAAGTATTTAGTCGTTTAATAGTAGAAATAAGTATTAGTCTTTAGCGTATGCATGCGTATTTATTATATTGGTTATAATAAATATTAATCGTTTGAACTTACTAATCGGTGTACAGTTTTATTACTTTGAACCTGACCTTGATATACTTGTGAGGTGTCTAAATACGGCACCTGGCGACTCCGAGCTGAAATTACATACACAGAGCTGTAGTAGTGTTAAGCACACGGCCTTTAAACAGAGGCGTGTTAATACACTCCAATAAACGCGTAATACACTCAAGTAAAACACGCAACAGGAGGGAAGATCATATGAGGAAAGGCTGATGGACTTGAGGCTGTTTTCGTTAGAGAGAAGAAGGTTAAGAGGGGACTTAATTGAGGTATACAAGATGATCAGAGGATTAGATAGGGTGGACATCGAGAGCCTTTTTCCTCGGATGGTGATGTCCAGCACGAGGGGACATAGCTTTAAATTGAGGTGAGATAGACATAGGACAGATGTCAGAGGTAGGTTCTTTACTCAGAGAGTTGTAAGGGCGTGGAATGCCCTGCCTGCAACAATAGTGGACTCGCCAACACTAAACGCATTCAAATGGTCATTGGATAGGCATATGGACAATAAGAGAATAGTGTTGAGGGACTTTAGAAGGGTATCACAGGACGGCGCAACATCGTGGGCCGAAGGGCCTGTACGGCGCTGTAATGTTCTATGTTCTATGTTTGTGATATTTAGACCCTAATGAATTAAGTGACTGTCAGATCTTGATGTTATATTTGGTTCGAGTTGCCCAGCTGCTAATCCTTCCGTTCTAATGCCTGAAAAAGAAGTTTACAAACATAATCACTCTAAGAATGGGATAGAAATTCACAACAGATCATTCTAGTTTCTATCGAACCTTCTTTCCTCTCTTGCTTTCCCCAAGCATGTGGTTCAGTCAAAATAAAAGACCAAAATCAGCTAGAAATCCCAAACAAAGTGTAGGGAACCTTCCTAACTGAACCAGAATATTGTTCCCAGTGTCTCTGAAACACTCTGTCCGCTGAGGTATCCACTGGAAGGTGTCAAACAGTCCGGTGGATATCGCATGCTGCCTCTGCAGGGCCACTGGGAATAGACAAGACCATGGAACAGAAGTCAGCAGCCCGAATAACCACTCACACACCTCCATAATAACAATAATCTTTACTGTCACAAGTAGGCTTATATTAACACTGAAATGAAGTTACTGTGACAAATATTTAGTTAAACACGGACCTGAATAAGGAAACTTTGCAGCCACCTGTGAAGTTTAAATGTCTCGTAGTGTCAGGATGAACCAGCATTTGAGGAGAATGAACTTGAATTGATACAAAGATAAGCATGAGTGAGCATCGTAAACTGCTATTGCATCGGGGTGTTCTGGATCTCAGAGTTTTAACCCGGTAGTTAATTGTCAGGGATGCAGTATAATAAACCTTGGACAAAGCAAATGTGTGTGTGTGAGAAGCATCTGAAACACCAGGAACCAGCTGAACCAGCAGAGCTGAATGTCTCCCAGTGCAGCCACAGGACTGAACTTATTCCAGCTTCCAAGCCCACCTCAGACCCAACCTCCTGGATTTTCATCTACAAGAACGTTTGAGGACTTTGGGTCTGAACTCGTTGGGGTTTAGAAGGATGAGAGGGAAACTTATTGAAACTTACAAGATACTGCGAGGCCTGGATAGAGTGGACATGGAGAGGATGTTTCCACTTGCAGCAAAAAATAGAACCAGAGGACACCATCTCATACTAAAGGGACGATACTTTGAAACAGAGATGAGGAGGAATTTCTTCAGGTGGTGAATCTGTGGAACACTTTGCCGCAGAAGGCTGTGGAGGCCAAGTCACTGAGTGTCTTTAGGACAGAGATAGGTAGGTTATTTATTAATAAGGGGATCACGGGGTAGAGCCGGGAGTGCAGGAGGCGAAAGAGGCCGGTGTGCTGGCCTTTGCGTCCCTAGTAGCCCGGCGAAGGATTTTGCTACAGTGGAAGGACGCGAGGCCCCCAAGCGTGGAGACCTGGATCAATGACATGGCGGGCTTTATTAAGCTTGAGAAGGTTAAATTCGCCCTGAGAGGATCGGTGCAAGGGTTCTTTAAACGGTGGCAACCTTTCCTCGACTTTCTGGCTCAACGATAGGGTACTGGGACAGTAGCAGCAGCAACCCGGGGGGTGGGGGGGGGGGGGGGGGGTGGGGGGGGGGGACGTTGATTATGTTAGCTTATTTTATTTAAATTTGATTTATCTAATTTTAATTTATGGTTAAGTTCTCTTGTTTGGGGGGGGGGGGTGGGGGAATCTGATACATGTGATGTTACGGTATGGGGGGAATTGTGGGTGTTATGGGGCTGTTAGTTGCATATTACTGCTTTTTGCTATACTTTTTGTTATATTTTCTGCAAAAAATTCCAATAAAAAAAAAAATGGAAGAAATAAGGGGATCACGGGTTATAGGGAGAAGGCAGGGGAATGGGGATGAGAAAATATCAGCCACGATTGAATGGAGGAGCAGACTCCATGGGCCAAATGGCCTAATTCTGCTCCTATATCATATGGTCATATGAGAAACTTCAGAGACTCATGAGAATTATTTGTGTCTAAAAACGCTTCACTCCAACTAAAGAATCAGCTCAATAAGAAGACAACAGGCCTGCAGCGACATAAAGATTGCAGTCTACATTCCGTTTTCATCATCACACCTTCAACTTCACCTGTACCTAATTTCTGTGTATGTCAGTGAGTGAAAGAGCCGAGAGACTTAGATGCTCAAACATCCAGGGAAAGGTTGTGAAAATAAATAACTTTTATTCCTTTAAAAATCACCAGTACGCCTGCTGCTGAAATGTATTTTAAATAAAGAAATATCACGCTGAGGGTCAGAAAAATCACACAAACATCCTGATAATGGTCGGGAAAGGACCATGAAATGTAATCACCCGTTGTATAACCCCCTTCAGGTAGCTATATAGAGGCTGCAGCCTCTCACACTGAATGTATACGTGATCCATTGACACTTCCAGCCTGAAAACATCAGCTGCAGCCAGGGAGTGGGTGAAACATTTAAAAAACCTGTTGCAAACGCTTTAACATTAGGGCATTAGGACCCGGCTGGGAACAGAAACCTTCAGGCCCCGCCCACCAGCTGTTGCGTCACCAAGACGCCAGCGCATGCGCTCTGCTTCCCCAAGATGGTGGCTGTGAAGCAGGTCCCGGGAGAGAGCTGACCGGCGGTGATGTGACCTGAGGATCACCACACCTCAGGCAAGGGGCCAGGTTGGAAGGGAAGGCGGTGCCTTCAGGAATAACTGGGATGGTGATGTTTGGTCAGTTGCTGCAGTCTGTGTAGTGAAGGTGCTGTCACAGTGGTGTGAGATAAGGAAGTACAGGATTATCACCCAGCAATGATGAATTAAGGGGAATGTAAATCCAGCCCAGGCTACTTTCAGATTGGAAAGGGAGCTGAGGTGTGTCCTTAGAGCTGGTGAATGTTGTGGCTTTGCTAGTTTCTCTGTAAAGTCCTTCTCATTCATTCACTCTCTTTACAGCACGGATAGAGGCTCTTTGGCCCATTCATAATAATCTTTATTAGTGTCACATGTAGACTTACATTAACACTGCAATGAGGTTATGATGAAAATCCCCTAGTCGTCACACTTCGGCGCCTGTTCGGGTACACAGTGAGAATTCAGAATGTCCAATTCATCTCACAAGCTCATCTATCGGGACTTGTGGGAGGAAACCGGAGCACCCGGAAAAACCCCACGCAAACACAGAGAGAACATACAGACTCCCCACAGACAGTGAGCCAAGCGCAGAATTGAACCCAGATGCCTATTGCTGTGAAGCAGCAGTGTTAACCACTGTGCTATCATGCTGCCCAGAAGATTATTAGATTACTAATTCTGGATGAATTGTGTCCCAGGATGCTATGGGAGATGAGGGAGAGATTACAGCGGCTCTGAGCCAAAGTTATAACCACAAATTAGACCTGTTTTCGTCAAATATTTAGACAATTAAGGTGTGATCTGATTGAAGTATTTAAGATATTAAAAGGGAAAGACAGGGTAGATAAAGATAAACTATTTCCACTGGTTGTAGATTCTAAAACTGGGATCATTGTCTAAAAATTAGGACTAGACCATTCAGTAGAGTTGTTAGGAAGAACTCCTTCACACACAGGGTGGGAGCGGTTTGGAACTCTCTCCCACAAACAGTAGGTGAAGCTGCATCAGTTGTTAATTTTAAATCTGAAATAGAGTTTT
Source organism: Scyliorhinus canicula (assembly GCF_902713615.1). NCBI lineage: Eukaryota > Metazoa > Chordata > Chondrichthyes > Carcharhiniformes > Scyliorhinidae > Scyliorhinus > Scyliorhinus canicula. The sequence goes on from NW_024055497.1 coordinate 1,547,955, forward strand.
GTTAAGCAAATATATTCAGGGATATGGAGTTACGTCACACCAGCCATGATCTCACTAAATAGCAGGACAGACAAGAGGGGCTGAATGGTCTACTCCTGTCCTTGTGTGTATTTCTGTGATTCTGAAATTCAGACAACACCATGACAGGGAAAGAGTCTGGATTAAAACCTGAGTTAGTCCGAGCTGCAAACCATCCCTCCAGATCCTTGCCCTTCATGCATTTAATGAAGGTCAAGGCAATAGTTGGATTATTGAAAGACTTGATCAAGTTGTTGGAGTCCATTTTTCGGGTCTCACGATAAAGCCTGACGTTATTCACTGCCCACAGGCTTGTGCTGCCTTTGAACTTCATTGAAGCCTCGACGCTTTGTGTTGCTGCTGAAAAGCAGCTACTCCCACATCCGTATCACATGCCTGACACCCCCCCCCCCCCTCCCCGCCACAGACATATTTCTAATAGAGGGTGTCGAGGGTTATGGGGAACTGGCAGGAAAATAGAGAGAAAGCTGAGATGAGGAGGGATTTCTTTATTCAAGGATGCGGTGAAGGTTTGGAATTCTCTCCCCGCGAGGATGCTGGAGCTTCAGTCATCAAGTATTTCCAAGACACAGATTGATAGGTTTCCAGATATTGAAGATGTTGAGGGATATGGAGGATAGTGTGGGAAAATGGTGCTGAGGTAGATCGGCCAAGGATCTCATTGAATGATTGAGCAGACTCTGTGCGCCGAATGGCCTAATCTTGCTCCTATTCTAATCTCTGTGTCGTGGTCAGGAAGCAGTGAGCTGAGCTTGCATCTGTCAATCAGCATGAACCAGCACCTTCAGGAGAATTGGGAGGGTGAATATTAGATACAGCAGAGTCAGAATGGAGGGAGAGTGTATGGGATGGAGATTTACAGCTTTTGGAGAACGAGAGAGGAAATAATGTTCCATCGGAACTAGAATTGTCTGTCTGAGTTACTATCCTGTACTAACAATGATGACTTTGGTATATTGTTTTCACAGGATATTAGATGAGGAGGAATTACAGACAGAAATCTCAATGTTACATCACGATCTGACAGTCACACAATTGCTTGGAACCTGAGTATCATCGGACTCTGAATATCATCTGCCTTTGAATCTAAAAGAAGAATTGATTGCCCGAACTATCAGCTTCTAAACATTTCAAACATCAGTGTGACTGGAAAAGCACCGAGACCCACACAACACACACCCGAGTGAGAGTGTTCCAGTGAACTGACTGTGGAAACATCAGTGTGACTGGAAAAGCACCGAGACCCACACAACACACACCCGAGAGAGAGTTCCAGTGAACTGACTGTGGAAAGAGCTTTAACCAGTTACACAGCCTGAAAATAAATCACACCATTCACAGCGGGAAGAGACGGTACCCGTGTTGTATCTGTGATTGCCCAACCTGGAGAGACACGAGGAAACCCAAAACATGGAGAAACCATGGAAATGTGTGGACTGTGGGAAGGGATTCAGATTCCCATCTCAGCTGGAGACTCATCGACGCAGTCACACTGGGGAGAGGCCGTTCACCTGCTCTCAGTGTGGGAAAGGATTTACTCAATTATCCAACCTGCAGTCACACCAGCGAGTTCACACTGGGGAGAGGCCGTTCACCTGCTCCCAATGTGGGAAAGGATTCTGTGATTCGTCCCACCTATTGAGACACCAGCGAGTTCACACTGGGGAGAGACCATTCACCTGCTCCCTGTGTGGGAAAGGATTTGCTGAAGTATCCGACCTGCAGAAACACCAGCGCGTTCACACTGGGGAGAGGCCGTTCACCTGTTGTCAGTGTGGGAAAGGATTTAGTGAAGTATCCGACCTGCGGAGACACCAGCGTGTTCACACTGGGGAGAGGCCATTCACCTGCTCTCAGTGTGGGAAAGGATTTACTCAGTTATCCACCCTGCGGAGACACCAGCGATTTCACACTGGGGAGAGGCCATTCACCTGCTCTCAGTGTGGGAAGGGATTTACTGAGGTATCCAACCTGCAGAAACACCTGCGTGTTCACACTGGGGAGAGGCCGTTCAACTGTTGTCAGTGTGGGAAAGGATTTAGTGAAGTATCTGACCTGCGGAGACACCAGCGAGTTCACACTGGGGAGAGGCCATTCACCTGCTCTCAGTGTGGAAAGGAATTCATTGATTCATCCACCCTGCGGAGACACCAGCGAGTTCACACTGGGGAGAGGCCATTCACCTGCTCTCAGTGTGGGAAGGGATTCACTCAGTTATCCCACCTGTGGAGACACCAGCGAGTTCACACTGGGGAGAAGCCATTCATCTGCTCTCAGTGTGGGAGAGGATTTACTCAGTTATCCAACCTGCGGAGACACCAAGTTCAAACTGGGGAGAGGCCATTCACATCTCAATGTGAGACGGGATTGCACATTTCATCGCACCTGCTGTGACACCAACAATTTCACAATTGATTACAGGGTTTGGATTCTGCTGTTATTGTTCCTGCTCTACACCCAGAACTGCATTTTGTTCATTCTGACAGGTGATCAGTGGGGATGGTCGGAGGGTTTCTTTCTGCTGGACTGGCTGATCTCACAACTTTGCCTCCAGTGGGCTGATGCTCTTTGAGCCTTGTTGCTAATAACTGGCTTCAAATTTCACAAGGATCACAGAGTGAAAGGGGGTTTGGAAGTGTGAAGATATTTAGTTACTATTTCTGTTTGGTACCCCGCCAAAGCATGCCACATTGCCATGGAGATGGGCCCTGGTGGTTACATGGTTCTTGTGTTTAATTTATCTGGGTGTTCCTCACAGAAGAAAACTATCAGGGTACGAGGGGCAAGTTGTCTGAGGTGGATGGGAAACTGATTGGTACCGGGAATACCTAATATTTAAGGAATTATTACATATTTATCAGGGGGTTGATGATGCAGAGCGAGGCCAACAGTGAGGATTCAACTCCCGTACTGGCTGAGTTTATTGATGAAGGCCCGGCCTTCTCAATCAGGCCCCTCGCCTGAGGTGTGCTGACCCTCGGGTTAAATCGCCTCCAGTCAGCTCTCTCTCTGTCAATGGCGAGAGCAGCCTATGGTCCTCTGGGATGTTTGCAACCTTTTATTCACATATATACAACAAATATAGATTCCTTTAAGGAACAAATATCCAACAGGAAAAGTGATGCAATCTTGGTTAACAAGAAAAGTTAAAGATTCCATGAGATCCATTAGAATTCAGCAAAGGAGGACCAAGAAACTGATGAGAGCAAACTGGCGAGAAAGATAAAAACCGAGTGGAAAAGCCTCGACAGGAATGTGAAAAGGAAAAGATTAGCAAAAACCAATGTGGGTCCATTCCACACACAGACAGGAGAGTTTGTAATGGGAAGTAAGGAAATGGCAGAGAAACTAAACAATGTGTGTCTGTCTTCACAGAGGAAGATACAGAAATTGTCCCTAAAACACCAGAGAACCAAGGGACTGGCAGAGATTAGTAGTACTGGAGAAATTAATGGGGCTGGAAGTGAATAAATGCCCAAAAGCTGATTATCTACATCCCAGAGTGTTGAATGAGGTAGCTGTAGAGATCTCTATTCCGCATTCTAAATTCCCCTGACTCTATCTGGAACGGACAAACCTTTGTCTGAGCAAAACGTTTCCTTTTTACGTAGCCGTAGTAGCTTCAACAGTCCATTTTTATGTATTTTGCTAGTTCACATTCTATTCTGTTCTCCCTTTGTTTCTCGGTGTCTTGGTTGAAGAACGGAAGTAAATCCTCGGGAATGAATCATCACTTTGGACAGATTCTGAGACAATTAAGTTTTGACTTCCAGGACAGAGTAACTATAATCGTGGAGTGTGATTATAGTTTATGTAAAAGGGCAAAGTTCTATTTTATAGTTTAATGTGTAGGCTTCTGAGTTAAAGTAGCTTCTAAAACCAAAGAGAAAATGCTGGAAAATCTCAGCAGGTCTGTCAGCATCTGTAGGGAGAGAAAGGAGCTCACGTTTCAAGTCCAGATGTCCCTTTGTCAAAGTAGCTTCTAGTTTGTTTGTTGCATTAAAAGTCATAAAACGTGAAGTCCCGTCGTGTGATCCTTTAATTTGTTGACTGGGAATTTGATTTTTTTTCCAACAAGTTCCAACAACTAGCCTTTGACAAGGTGCCACACAAAAGGTTGCTGCATAAGATAAAGATGCATGGCATTAAGGGTAAAGTAGTAGCATGGATAGAGGATTGGTTAATTAATAGAAAGCAAAGATTGGGGATTATTGGGTGTTTCTTTGGTTGGCAATCAGTAGCTAGTGGTGTCCCTCAGGGATCCGTGTTGGGCCCACAATTGTTCACAATTTACATAGATGATTTGGAGTTGGGGACCAAGGGCAATGTGTCCAAGTTTGCAGATGACACTAAGATGAGTGGTAAAGCGAAAAGTGCAGAGGATACTGGAAGTCTGCAGAGGGATTTGGATAGGTTAAGTGAATGGGCTAGGGTCTGGCAGATGGAATACAATGTTGACAAATGTGAGGTTATCCATTTTGGTAGGAATAACAGCAAACAGGATTATTATTTAAACGATAAACTATTAAAGCATGCCGCTGTGCAGAGAGACCTGGGTGTGCTAGTGCATGAGTCACAGAAGGTTGGTTTACAGGTGCAACAGGTGATTAAGAAGGCAAATGGAATTTTGTCCTTCATTGCTAGAGGGATGGAGTTTAAGACTAGGGAGGTTATGTTGCAATTGTATAAGGTGTTAGTGAGGCCACACCTGGAGTATTGTGTTCAGTTTTGGTCTCCTTACTTGAGAAAGGACGTACTGGCACTGGAGGGTGTGCAAAGGAGATTCACTAGGTTAGTCCCAGAGCTGAAGGGGTTGGATTATGAGGAGAGGTTGAGTAGACTGGGACTGTACTCATTGGAATTTAGAAGGATGAAGGGGGATCTTATAGAAACATTTAAAATTATGAAGGGAATAGATAGGATAGATGCGGGCAGGTTGTTTCCACTGGCGGGTGAAAGCAGAACTAGGGGACATAGCCTCAAAATAAGGGGAAGTAGATTTAGGACTGAGTTTAGGAGGAACTTCTTCACCCAAAGGGTTGCGAATCTATGGAATTCCTTGCCCAGTGAAGCAGTTGAGGCTCCTTCATTACATGTTTTTAAGGTAAAGATTGATAGTTTTTTGAAGAATAAAGGGATTAAGGGTTATGGTGTTCGGGCCGGAAAGTGGAGCTGAGTCCACAAAAGATCAGCCATGCTCTCATTGAATGGCGGAGCAGGCTCAAAGGGCCAGATGGCCTACTCCTGCTCCTAGTTCTTATGTTCTTATGTTAAGTTGCTGACCTTTACGGAGATCCTTATCTATAAGTTTTGAATCTCTATTTGAGCCTCGAGCACCTTTCTGTCTCTCTAGTGCTTGTGCCAATGCTGTTCTCACGTGTAATGGTGGTCCCCATGCCCATGATCTGGCACGTCTTGCAGAGGTTGCCATGGCAGGGTTGTGCAGTGTCGTAGTCGCTGTTCTGAAGGCTGAGTAGTTTGCTGTAAACAATGGTTTGTTTGAGGTTGCGCGGTTGTTTGAAGGCAGGTAGTGGGGATGACCGTGGCAAGGTGTTCCTCTTCAGCGATGACATATTGAAGGCTGTGAAGAAGGCTGTCCTGGCTTGACACTATTCACACTTCTTTAACCTGTGATTATCCCTCTCTCCAGTCGCATATTCTATTACAGCAATTAACTTTTAACAGGAAAATATTTGAATTTGTTGGGACTTTTCCTGATTACATTTATTCACTTGAGGGGAAGCTGCAGATGTGCTTTACCTGGATTTGCAGAAGGTATTTCCCAAGGTGCCACATTAAAGGTGATTACACAAAATAAGAGCTCATGGTGTGGGAGCAACACATCAGCATGGATAGAGGACTGGTTAGCTAACAGGAAGCAGCCAGTAGGCATAAATGGGTCATTTCTGGGTGGGTAAGATGTGACAAGTGGAATGTCACCAGGATCAGTGCTGGGCTCCCATCCATTTACAATCTGTATGAATGTGTTGGATGACGGGATTGAATGTCTGCGGCTAAATTTTCTGATGCCTCAAATTCAGGCAGGAAAGTAATTTGTGAAGTGAATTTAAGGAGTCTGCAAAGGACTAAAAGTAGGTTAAGTGAGTGGGCAAAAATCTGATAGATGGAGCCTAACTTTAGAAAATGTGAATTGTCCACTTTGTCAGGAAGAATTAAATAAAACAATATTATTTAAATGGAGAGATATTGCAGAACTCTGAGATACAGAGGGATCGGGGTGCCCGATCTCAAGTAAGTCTGCAGGTACAGCAAGTGATTAGTGAGGTCCATGGAATTGTTTATTGCAAAGGAAATGGAATATAGGAATGTTTTGCTGCGTTGGATAGAGTCATAGAGGTTTATAGCATGAAAACAGGCCCTTCGGCCCAAATTGTCCAGCCCACCCAGTTTTTACCACTGAGCTAGTCCCAATTGCTCGCATTTCGCCCATAACCCTCTATACCCAGCTTTCCCACATAACTGTCTAAATGTTTTTTAAAAGACAGAATTGTACCCGCCTCGACTACTGCCTCTGACAGCTTGTTCCAGACACTCACCACGCTATGTATGAAAATATTGCCTCTCTGGACCCTTTTGTATCTTTCCCTTCTTACCTTAAACCTAAAACCTCTAGTTTTAGACTGCCCTACCTTTGCGAAAAGATGTTGACTATCTACCCTATCTATGCTGCTCATTATTTTATAGACCTCTATAAGATCACCCCTCAGCCTCCTGTGCTCCAGGGGAAAATCTCCCAGTCTATTCAACCTCTCCTTATAACCCAGAGCATCAAGTCCTGGTAGTAACCAAGTAAATCTGCACTCTTTAGTTTAATAATATCCTTTCTATAATAGGACCAGAACTGTGCACAGTACTCCAAGTGTGACCGTACTAATGCCTTGTACAACTTCAGCAAGACGTCACAACTCCTGTATTCAATGCTCTGACTAATGAAGCCAAGCATGCCAAATGCGTTCACCACCACCTTGTCCACCCGTGACTCCACTTTCAAGTAGCTATGAACCTGTACTCGTAGATCTCTTTGTTCTATAACTCTCCCCAACTCCCTACCATTAACTGAGTAGGTCCTTCCCCGATTCGATCTCCCAAAATGTACCACCTCACATTTATCAAAATGATTTATTTTGCACCTTTAAGGATAGATTGAGTGCATAGCTAGAGAATGGAATTATTCAAAAAGACATGACTGTGGAAAGATAGTCATTGTTTCAGAGAAGGAATAATCTATTGCCATGTTTGCAGAAATTCAGACATTGTTTCATAACAATTTGCATCAACGTTTCATGTAACGATTAAGACCATTGTATTCCATTACATTTAGTATGAAATACTTAGCAAGGTTAATGCAAGTACCATATCTTTGTAAGGTTGGCACAGGTGGCTGGTGCACGTGCATCCTGAATTAATTTGATGGACATTAGGAAATCTTAAGTAATGCCCAATGTTTGAATAATAAATCATTTTCTTTTTTTAAAATAAATTTCGAGTGCCCAATTAATTTTTTCCAATCAAGGGGCAATTTTGTGTGGCCAATCCACCTACCCTGCACATCTTTGGGTTGTGGGGGTGAAACCCACGCAAACACGGGAAGAATGTGCAAACTCCACACGGACAGTGACCCAGAGCTGAGATCGAACCTGGGACCTCGACGCCGTGAGGCAGCAGTGCTATCCACTGCTCCACCGTGCTGCCCGTAATAAATCATTTTCTAAGTCACAGACATTTATTTGAATAAATCAGGAGGTCCCAGCTGAGAATTAGAAACCAATGAGAGTAAATGAGGGATTAGGCCATTAGTAAGAATTTCTTTAAGAGTAAGACTTTGTGGTTAAGGTTTTGTTCCGAATTTATGCTTTTATGAACTTATGAACCATCTATTGATTTTTGTTTGAAGTAATTTTCTTCATACTTTTCTTCTGCTTTTGTTTACATCTTTTCGCTATGCTCTGACTAGTTTATGTATTATTTTGATCAACGTTTTTGATTTTGTTTTCATGCAAATGTATCAAGGTGAATGATTAGCAAATAAAATTATATTTTGGACATCTCCAATCAACCGAGCTTCTGATTCTTATTTGAAGATAGAATAAGAGATCGTAAAGAGTGTAACTGGAGCTTTACTCTATATCTAACCCTGTGTTGTATCTGTCTGGGAGTGTTTGATGGGGTCAGTGTATAAAGGGTTTTCTTCTGTATCAAACCCCATGCTGTACCTGCTTTGGGAGTATTTGATGGGACAGTGGCAAGGAGGATTTACATTGTATCTAACCTTGTGCTATACCTATTGTGGGAATGTTTGATGGGGAAAGCATCGAGGGAGATTTACTCTGTATCTTAACACCATTTTGTATCAGCCTTGGGAGTGTTTCATAGGGCAATGTAGAGGGAGCTGTGCTGTAACTGATTGGAGAATGGTTTAAGCTGGCACTTGGTACTCAGATTTTCCAGTACAGACACCCTTCACGTTAAAAACATTTCATTCAGAGATAAGATAAACCATCACTGGTTCTCTTTCGAATGAAAAGAGCCCCAGTTTCTCTAATCCCTCCTGGTAACTAAAGCCTCTCTTCCCTGGGATCATCTCAGTGAATCTCTTCTACACCCTCTCCATGACCTTGACATCCTTCCTGGTGTAAGATCCCCAAAACCTGATCTAATATTCCAACTGCAGCCTAACCAATGATTTGTCCAGGTTTACATGACCTCTGTCCTTCTGTACTCCACACCCAGAATTATAAAACCTTTGATCCCATGTGTTTTTTAAACACTTTATCAACTTGTCCTCCCACACTGAAAAGTTTGTGTATCTGAACTCATTTTCCAAGTTTTTGAAGACAATATAACATGGCTGAAATACATTGACATCCAATGTCTTATATATTGTGTGTTATGGGAGAGATAAATTCTGCGTTAGAAACTCAAACAGGCACTTCGCTGCAGACAGGTCACCGTGGAAACGCTGATCAGACATTCCTTCACTGCAGACAGGTCACCATGGAAACGCTGATCAGACATTCCTGCACTGCAGACAGGTCACCATGGAATCGCTGATCAGACATTCCTTCACTGCAGACAGGTCACCATGGAAACGCTGATCAGACATTCCTTCACTGCAGACAGGTCACCATGGAAACGCTGATCAGCCATTCCATTCCACAGCATCGACTCATTGGAAACGCTAATCAGATCCTGGGGGGACGACAGAGTTTGTCTGTTATTAACCTCAACATAAACGTAAACCAAAGTGAATAATGGAACAGATTGAATTCTAATGTGTGATGTTTACAGCTACAGTCATGGAACTATCAGAAATAATAATTTAAAAATAATGACTTATTGTCACGAGTAGGCTTCAATGAAGTTACTGTGAAAAGCCCCGAGTCGCCACATTCCGGCGCCTGTTCAGGGAGGCTGATACAGGAATTGAACCCGCGCTGCTGGCATTGTTGTGCATTACAAGCTAGCTGTTTAGCCCACTGTGCTAAACCACATAATAATAGAATTAACAGGTAGGGTAGTTCAGGGAAAATGAGGAAATTACTGAAGTAACTGCTGCTAACCAAAAATGTGTCCTTGTAAATCACAGATTAGAGAAATTCTTGCTGTCTTTTCCTCATTTGCTGCATGAACTGTGTTCCGTAATGGCCACCTAACCTCAGGAAAGATAAAAGTTAAAGTCGTCAGAGTCCCAGATGAGCACAGGGTGAGATCCCCTTTGAGGGGGAGAGCTGACTGGTGGTGATTGGGATCACCACACCTCAGGCGAGGGACAAGGTTGAGAAGACATGTAGTGGAGAAGTAGGAGGGGCCGAAGATAGATCCTTGGAGGGGGGGGGGGGGGGGGGGGGGGGGGGGACCAAGTACAAGGAATTTGGAGAGGAAAGGGAGATTGGAGATGTCTTGGAAATTTTCAAAGATGGTGGGGTCAAGTGTTCTGTTTAGGATGGGTGATGATGTTGCATTTAAAGTGAGAGAGACAGAACCAAATGAGAGAGAACTGGAAACGTATCAACTAACATAGAGAAGTTGGATGGTCAACTGTTTTGTGAGAAGAGTCAAGGGAACAGAAGTTGGGTCTCATGGACAATATAAACTCAGAGGGAGATAGAAGATAGGAGAGAAACTAGAGAAGTATTCAAGAATCCAGATTCTGTTAAAAGCGCACGAGCAGCCCCGGCCTCAATTAAAACATGATCACAAATGTGTTCCAAATGAATACCTGAGCCATGAGTAAATTGGCATAGAGTGTTGAGATGTTCACTTTGTTCAGTGATTGGCCTGGATAAATGGAGTTTGATTGATAGGATACTCATGGTAGCACAATGGTTAGCACTGTAGCTTCACAGCACCAGAATCACCCTCTGTGCCGAGTCTGTACTTTCTCCCCGCATGTCTGCATGGGTTTCCTCCGAGCGCACCAGTTTCTTCCCACAAGTTCCAAAAGATGTGCTGTTAGGTAATTTGAACATTCTGAATCTCCCTCGGTGTACCCGAACAGGTGCCAGAGTGCGGCGACTAGGGGCTTTTCACAGTAACTTCATTGCAGTGTTAATGTAAGCCTTGTGACAATAAAGATTATTATACTGGCACCAATAGTGAGGAGAATGTTGCACCATTGGGCTGACCTTCACTTGAACCACACTGGAAGTAGTGCCTGGGTGAATCAAACAACTAGGGCTGCAGACAGAGCTTTAAACATATTAGTGGGTGAGGGGACAGGGTTGTAGTGAGGGGAAATTTGGAAAGTTGATGAGAAAGGACAAGGCAGTAATACAGGACAGACAATAATAACCAGAATGTGACATTAAGTAGAGATAGAAGATATTATAAAATTCATTGATGGCAATTTAGTGTGACCAATCCACCTACTCTGCAGACACGGGGAGAATGTGCAAACTCCAAACGGACAGTAACCCGGGGCTGGGATCAAACCCGGGTCCTCAGCCCCATGAGGCAGCCACCGTGCCTCCACTCTAGAGGTCAAATCTGACACGGAGATTATGCAGAGTGTGGTTCAGCCTCAGACAGTTTCCAGGGAGAGGGATGGACTCGGGAGTTAGGGAACGGAATTTGTGATGGTGACTGAAGACAATGGCTTTGATCTGCCCAATTTTTAATTGAATGAAATTTCTGCTCATCCAGTACTGGGTGTGGGATAATCAGTTTGATAATTTAAAGCGGTGGAGGAATGGAGAGGGATGGTGGTGAGGTAGAGCTGGGTGTTGTCAGTGTCCATGTGAAAACTAACACGGTGCTTTTGGATGATGTCACCTAGTGGCAGCGGGTAGATGGGAAATAGGAGGGGCCGAGGACAGAGCCTTGGGGGACATAGAGTGCACGGACTTTGGACAGGAAAGGGAGTGATGAGACCACCAATTCACGCGACACGTGGTTAGAAGTAAACAGTGGTTTTAATCGTCTTACAACAGAGCCTGCCTATGACACGATGAACTCCAGATGAACTGGCAGGCAGGCTCTCAGCATCAATCTTTATACTAGGGCAGCACAGTGGCACAGTGGTTAGCATTGCTGCCTACGGCGCTGAGGATCAGGGTTCGAATCCCGGCCCTGGGTCACTGTCCGTGTGGAGGTTGCACATTCTCCCCGTGTCTGCGTGGGTTTCGCACCCACAACCCAAAGATGTGCAGGTTAGGTGAATTGGCCACGCTAAATTGCCCCTTAATTGGAAAAAATAATTGGGTACTCTAAACTTTAGGGAAAAAAAGAAAAAAAAAACCTTTATTCTTCCGGTTAGGGGGAGGAGCCGTGGGTGGAGCCAAGGGTGGAGCCCAGTACAAACTCCCGTACACTCCCAGTACATCTCCCCTTAGTGGCAGAGCAGTGCAACTGCTCGTGTGCCGAGCTTACAGAGACATAGTACAACATGTGTAATACAGTGTGAATTACGCTGCTGTGATTCACTACAGGGAGATTGGAGATGGAGGAGTAATTTACAAAGGTGGGAGGGCCAAGTGTTTTTTTAGGATCGATGATGACAGTGGATTTAATGCTGAGAGAGACAGTACCAGCAGAGAGAGAGCTGTTCCCAATATCGGTTCACATGGAGAAGTTGGAATGCCAGCAGTTTGTGGGAATTATCAATGGAGCAGAATGGGGGGGAGGGGTGGGGGGGGTCTCATGGACAAGGTGAGATCTGACAGGAAGTAGGAGAAAAAATTGGAGAAAGATGTAAGTTCAGAACTTGGACAAAAATATACTTTACAGACAGTTTGGTCCGGTAGGTTAGTGGAGGGAAGCAGCAGAGGCAGCTGATCGGATTGACTCAATCTCAGTGAGAAAAAAGCTGCGTGAGCTCCTCACAGTTGTTGTTGGAGGTGAGGATGGAGGAGATGGGGAGAAGAGACCTTGAAAAGAAACTAACTTGTGTTAGCGATATTAAAAAGACACAACACCCTTTGTTTAACACAAACTGATTTTTGTTTTATAAATGTTTTTATTCTCCATTTTCACATTTTCCCTCAAATTTTACACCCCACCCACAGACACTAAACGGTAACAAATACAAAATCAATCCCCTTAACAATAATAACGATCCCATCCTCCCACCATCCCAAACTACGGCCCACCTGTCAATATAAGCATCCAATAAAACAACCCCTCCCACGGTGGAAACAAAAAACAAAGGCGAAGAAGAAAAAAGGAGTCCGGAACCCCCATGGTCATCATCGAGTCCACCCCCCCCCCTCCCCCCCTTACACTCAACGCCATCCAACCTCTGAAAGTGCCGTACGTGATACCCAAGAGTTGTAAACCGCCCCCCCCCCCCCCCCCCCACCAAATCCTCCCGTCCACTGCCTCTTGTAAAACTCCTCCCCCAATCTCGGTTCCTTGCCCCCAACTTTACACCCTGGCTAGACCACTCGGACCCTGTTCGGCCAGGCTCTGGTGGCCGCAGCCCCTCCCCCATCTCACTCCCGTTCACTGACCGGCTTAAACCGGCCAACGAGGAGGCCCCCGCCCGGGTCCCTTCCCCCCTTGCCCGGCCCCAGGAAAGCCCAGAAATCCCCTTTTAGCGCACAAACCCCGCATATCTACCTGCACCCCAAAGAACCCTCACTTCGAGTGAAAGTCCCATCACTTCCCTTGTCCAAATATATACAACATCGGCTCCTTTAGCCCATACACTCACACGCAGTGAAACAAAAAAAAGGAAGAAAATGCAGTCATGAGGCTACATCGGCACATGGCCATTTCTCAGTTCTGCCACAGTCCTTCTGTCTTTGCAAACTCCTCCGTTGCTTCCGCCGTTCCAACGTAAAAGTCCTTGAGCTTGCAAGTCACCCTTAGCTTCGCTGGATATACAATGCCGCACTGCACCTTGCTAATGTACAGTGCCCTCTTCACCCGGTTGAAAGCAGCCCGCCTCCTCGCCAGCTCCACCGTAAAGTCCTGGTATACACGTATACCAGCTCCAGCCCACTGCACCACCCACTTCTGCTTGGCCCAGCACAGGACCTTCTCTTTCACACAGTACCTACGGAAGCACAGAGCCACTATCCTTGGCGGCTCACACGCCTTTGGTACAGGCCTCCACGACCAATGAGCCCGATCCAGTTCATATCGGGAGGGATCCCCCTCCTGCCCCAATAGCTTCACCAGCATAGCGGCAAAATACTCAGTCGGCCTCGGCCCTTCAACTCCTTCGGGCAGCCCCACAATCCTCAAATTCTGTCACCTGGATCTGTTTTCCAGGTCTTCCATTTTCCCTCGCAGATCATTGTTAATCTCCATCACCGTCCGCATCTCCTTCCCCATTGAGATAAGTTGATCACCATGCTGCAATAATGTCTCCTCCACTTCCTTCAGCGCCTCCCCTTGCTCCCGCACCTCTGCTACTGCGCTTGCCACCGCCGTCCTCAGCAGGGATATCACCTCCTCCACCAGCACACTCAAAACCTCCCTCATCTCCTTCCTCATTGTCTCCATGTATTTTGTAAACTGCCTTTCAAATTCCGCAGCCATCACCATAGCTATTTCTTCAGCCGTAAGCAATGCGGCCTCCCCTGGTGCTCCCGCCTCCATTTTCCTTTGACCCCGCGGTGACCTTTCTACTCCCCGACGGACTTTCAGCTGTTTTGACAGCCGTTGTTTTACTGGTCCTCGACATATCCCTTCCCTGTGCTTTCTCCTGTCCTTCACAACCTTCGCTGCCCCGAGGACCGGGCGTCAATCCCCGACAATGCCGTTCCCGAACGGGAGCCCTCCAACGAGCGGCTACCTCCCGCCCGCCGTCACTGGAAGTCCCGAACATAAACTGATTTGACTTGATGTTTATTCAGAATTTAATTCCTTGTGACTGGAGTAGAGTTTATAAACATCAGAGGCAATTGACCCCAGTGAACATGTTCCAGTCCAGGATGTGATGAACAGCAACCAATCACTGAAGTTACTTGTGAACTTGCTGGTGCATCAGCAGGTTGGATAACTGTGTGAATCCCCTCCTACACTCGGAGCAGGTGAACGGCTTCTCTCCAGTGTGAACTCGCTGGTGTACAATGAGGTCAGATGATCGCCTGAATCCACTTCCACAGTGAGAGCACCTGAACGGTCTCTCATCAGTATGAATACGGTGATGACATATCAATTCCCCAGAACTTTTATAACACTTCTCACTTCTCACAGTCTGGACATTTAAATGGTCTCTCCCCAGTGTGAACTCGCTTATGTACAGAGAGGTCAGGTGATCGTCTGAACCCAGTCCCGCAGTGAAAGCACCTGAACGGTCTCTCGTCAGTGTGAACACGTTGATGGGACAACAGTTCCCCAGAACTTTTATAACACTTCCCACAGTCTGGACATTTAAATGGTCTCTCCCCAGTGTGAACTCGCTGGTGTCTCAGCAGATTGGAGGAATGAGCAAATCCTTTCCCACACTGCGAACAGGTGAACGGTCTCTCCACAGTGTGAGTGCGCTGATAGATTTTCAACTTGGATGGATAATTAAATCCCTTCCCACAATCCTCACATTCCCATGGTTTTTCCCCATGTGACTGCATTTATGTTTCGAAAGGCCAAATGATCGACTGAAGCCTTGTCCACACACAGAACACGTGTACGGTTTCTCCCCTCTGAACGGTGCATCTACCTTCCATCTTCAAACTCCCATGATATTTGTGTTACGAATGTTTTGGTGAGTGTAGATCCTGATGTGATGTTTAGTTTGAATTTCCTGACTGAAATTCCTTCACTTCTAATACTCTGCGAAAGTGATTCATGAGCTGCCGTCAATCACCCGGGCATTGTGACAGTTCCAGTTGGTGAGCGCGGCCACAGGCTCAGGCTGACTCGCTGATTGTCCAATAATAACAGTGAGAGTCTCAGTGGGACAATCAGACAATAATAGTGGAGATGGGGCCCAGAGGAGAAACAGCAAAGGATTCACTCACTTTGAGAGTAACAAACACAGTCTCTGTTCCCATAATAAGAATCAGGCTGTGGAGTGTGAGTGAACACATCATTGGATCCAATGTAATGATAATACAGTGAGAATCTAGAAAACCATGACTAAATTTGGTTTTCAAATAATAGTGAAGTAGTCATGGTTTGTTGACAACATAATATAATCCACTTCTGGTGTGTGTTGATTTGTCCCATTAGACAATAACCTTAAAAAAATAAATTCAGGGTACCCAATCCATTTTTTTCCAATTAAGGGGCAATTTAGTGTGGCCAATCCACCTACCCTGCACATCTTCAGGTTGTGGGGGTGAGACACACGCAGACTCAGGGAGAATGTGCAGACACCACACTGAAAGTGACCCAGGGCAAGGATCAAAATCGGGACCTTGGCACCACGAGTAGCACAGTTGCTTAACAGCTCCAGAATCCCAGGTTCGATTCCCGTCTTGGGTCAATGTCTGTGCGGAGTCTGCATGTTCTCCCCGTGTCTACATGGGTTTCCTCCAGGTGCTCCAGTTTCCTCCCACAGTCCAAAGATGTGCAGGTTAGGTGGATTGGCCGTGCTAAATTGCCCTTAGTGTCAAAAAAAGGTTAGATGGGGTTACGGGTATAGGGGGGAGGTGTGGGCTTAGATAGGGCGATCTTTCCATGGGCCTGTGCAGACCTGATGGGCCGAATGGCCTCCTTCTGCACTGTAAATTCTAGGATCTAGTGCTCAGCACTAGGCCACAATGCCACCCCTTTATTAGACAATAAACTGCCTTTTATTCCAATTCTGGTGTCTGTTACCACTTCAGGTTCTGGGCTGAATGGAGTTGGGTATAATAAACAACGTCTGGTTCCAGTGTCTCTGAGGTCATTGTAACTGCGGGTAAACGACATTAATTGAGACAAAAGACCCAACAAACATCCCTGTAATAGGAGGACAAGGTGTAAGGAAGTAATGGTATTTTGAGGTTTCTGTGTTGTGGTGAGTGTCACTGGGAGGTGTGTGATAAAATAGGAATGGAAACATGACAGAGACACGTGTGACTGACTCCACCTGACTGAGAGCTGTTATACCCAAGGGGACAGCAATGAGGACATGGGGAACTCCAGAGATTTCTGATAACTGAGGTACATCAGTTCCTTCTCATAGTTCTCGAGTTACAGTCACACAGGAAACGTATCTGACAGCTCATCAAAATTAAAGTTTTAATCTTCTCTTTGAGACATTTTGTGATTGAAAAGATCAAATGTTAAAACATCAGTTTGAGGAAAATTCAGAATGTCACAAAGATGAGTGAACTGTCCAATTAACCCCATTCACCATAACTCTGCCAGTTTACCCTCTGCAAGTGTTTAGTCAATTCCCTTTGAAAGTTACTGTGAAATCTGCTTCCAGAGAACTCCAGAGATTTCTGCTTTCTGAGGTACATCAGTTAGAGGAACTGAAAATATTCAGTTCCTTCTCATAGTTCCCGAGTTACACAGTCACACAGGAAATGTATCTGACAGCTCATCAAAATTAGTTTTAATTTCTTTGAGACACATTTTGATTGAAAAGATCAAATGTCAAAACATCAGTTAGAGGAAATGTAGACAGTCACAAAGATGAATGAACTGTGCAATTAACCCCATTCACCATAACTCTGCCAATTTACCCTCTGCAAGTGTTACTCTCTTTGAAAGTTACTGTTAAATCTGCTTCCAGCAGCCTGTCAGTGTGAATTCCAGATCACATCACATCACTGTGTAAAAACCATTCTCCTCATCACCCCCTTGGGTTCTGTTGCCAAATATCTTAAATCTCTGTGACCTCTGGTTACAAACCCTCCTGCTCTTGGGAAACAGTTTCTCCCCATCGACACTATCACAAATCCTTCCCCATTTTAAACACCTCTATTAAATCTCCCCTTCACTTTCCCTGATCTCAGAGGGCCAATCCCTGTTTCTCCTGCTCTGAGTCACCGGGACTCGAAACGTTAACCCTGTTTCTCTCAGGACTGATGCTGCCAGAATGGCTCAGTTTTTCCAACATTTACTGTTTTTCTCCTGCTTTTTCCTTCTTCAATCTATCACAAACACTTCATGATTTGAACACCTCATTGAATAGGAACATACAGAGATTGAGAGAGATACAGAGGAAAGGAGAGAGAGACTGAGAGAAGAACTGAGAGATTAAAAAAAAGAAAGATGAGAAATAGGGGAAACAAGTAACACAGAAAGAATGATATAAAATATAAGGGAGCAGGTTATCAGTTCCCAGCTACAGAGAGCAGAGGGAACCCAGTGACGGATCCACAGACACAGCCGGTTCTGTCCGGGAATGGAGACTCTGAACAGAAATAAGCGGGATGTGGAGATGCCGCCGTTGGACTGGGGTGAGCACAGTAAGAAGCCTTACAACACCAGGTTAAAGTCCAACAGGTTTGTTTCAAACACGAGCTTTCGGAACACTGCTCCTTC
This sequence comes from Scyliorhinus canicula, assembly GCF_902713615.1. Taxonomy (NCBI): domain Eukaryota; kingdom Metazoa; phylum Chordata; class Chondrichthyes; order Carcharhiniformes; family Scyliorhinidae; genus Scyliorhinus; species Scyliorhinus canicula. The sequence continues at coordinate 1,565,883 of NW_024055497.1, forward strand.
CTCAGGTGAATGAAGAGATATGTTCTAGAACCTATATATATATATATATATAGACAGTCAAAGATGCCAGACAATGTTTGGAATACGAGCATTTGGACAGTTGGTAGGATTTTGCAAGTCCAGGCCAGATGGTGGGGGGTGGATGTAATGCGACATGAATCCAAGATCCCGGTTGAGGCCGCACTCATGTGTGCGGAACTTGGCTATAAGTTTCTGCTCGGCAATTCTGCGTTGTCGCGTGTCCTGAAGACCGCCTTGGAGAACGCTTACCTGGAGATCAGAGGCTGAATGCCCTTGACTTCTGAAGTGTTCCCCGACTGGATCTTGGATTCATGTCGCATTACATTCACCCCCCACGATCTGGCCTGGACTTTCAAAATCCTACCAACTGTCCTGGTTTGAGACAATTCACATCTCTTTAACCTGGGATTACTCCTATCTCTGGATCTGTAAAGACTTGATTACCCGCAAATGCTCGCATTCCAAGCATTGTCTGGCATCTTTGACTTTGTCTATATGTATGTTCTGGAACATACCTCTCCATTCACCTGAGGAAGGAGCAGTGCTCCAAAAGCTCGAGTTTGAAACAAACCTGTTGGAATTTAACCTGGTGTTGTAAGACTTCTTACAGAAATAACCGGCTCATTTGTAAATGTCACCACAATGTGATTAGTGTGACTCTGCCCTGACTCTGTGGGCAGATATAGGCCGCATTGACAGATGTTCTCGCCAGATTGTGGTCCCTGCATTTATTTTCTGTTCAGAAGTGAGATGTGCGGTTTGGAACCGGCAGCAGAGAAACAGGAAGTTGTGTTTCCTGAGAATGAAACAGCAGGCGTCAGTTTCATGTTATCACCGTGAACAGTCTTCCTGCCTGTGAGGGTGAACTCACTCTGACAGCATCAAGAATACCCACACAGATTGCTGCCGGTCTCAGCATTACATTCACATCCATTCCCATTTTAAACATCAAAATATGAGGTTATTTAGATTTTTTACTTATTCACTGAGTTGGAAGATGGACTGAGGATTATCACTGGGAGAAATACGGGGACATTATACTAAATTAAATTTTCCTCAAAGGGTTATTAGAAAATAGGAGATTAAAAGTGAGTCAGGGCCAATCAGAGAGAAAGTGGAAGATAGAGAAAGGATTGAGTCTCCATAAATGAGATGTTGGAGGAGAGGTTCAGTGTGTTTGGTGCTTCTTCAGAGAGAGAAATTAAGTGAGTTTAGGCGTTCTCTGAACTAGAAAGGTTAAAGGAGTGAATGTCTGAGAGAAAGATAGAGAGGTGGGAGGTATGTGAAATGAGTGAGTGTGAGAGCGGAGAGAGGTTAAGTGAGAAACTGAGAGAGAAGAGAGATGTCTAGTGAATGAGAGACAGGAGAGCAGGTTCACATACCCGAGGATCACTGAGAATGATCAGAATAAGGAGACCACCCAGAAAACAGCCAATAGGAATCTTCAGCTGAACACATCACTCATTCTTAAAGGGACAGCCGGGGCTCTGACACTGCTCAGCTCCCAGTTAAAGGGGCAGATACAGCTCCGATCTTTTCTCTAGTATGTTGATAATTGTTAAAGGCCCGTAGGGCTGAGGTTTATTTAAAAGGAAAGAATATGGGAAGCACACATCAATAAAACTGGGAATTCTTGGACACACACTGGAGCTCCTTCTTTATCCAGGAATGAAACTGTTGTCTAATTGTCGCAGCAGTTAACAGCTACTATTTTAACGCAGACTTAAACCAATCAATTTTAAGTAGGTTTCTATTCAATTAATTCATTGTGACTGTCACAAAAACACATTTTCAGTCTGGAACCAGCTGTTTTACATTCAATCAAGAACACCACAGTTTTACACCAATCTCAGATTTAATAGCACATTTCAGGCATTTACCTTTGTTCTTCCTGACTCTAAACACAGTTGTAAAGGAGACTCTGAACCATGGAAGAGAGTGGTTGGGACACATTTCTTACATGCCTCAGGATTAACCACACGGCGACTTTGCTGTCAGTGAAGCGAGATGAGAAAGACCAACGTGTCATTTGTCCCTCTCAGTATGACCCTGAAGGACTGTGTCCAGGCTGATGTTCTGTTCCTGCCGTGTGATGCTCCCCAGATTGCCCTTTCTGAGCTCCAGAAAGGTGATGTTAAACACTCAGGTGAAAAAGATAAAAATCTGCAATAACGTTTCAAACAAAGCTGATTTACTTCACATTTATTCAGAATAATAAACCTCATCAGCAGATTAAGACAGTCAGACTGAACATTATTCAGTGTCCAGGACATGACTAACAGCATCAGTAAGGGTATAATCTAAACCTTGTAGTCGCTTGTGAACTCGCTGGTGTGTTAGCAGGTGGATGACTGAGTAAATCTCTTTCCACAGACATTACAGGTGAATGGCCTCTCCCCAGTGTGAATGCGATGGTGTTTCAGAAGATAAGATTATTGAGAAAATTCCTTCCACATATGGAGCAGGTAAACGGCCTCACCCCAGTGTGAACTCTCTGGTGTGTGAGCAGGTTAGATGACTGACTGAATCTCTTCCCACATACTGTGCAGGTGAACGGCCTTTCCCCAGTGTGAACTCGCTGGTGATTCAATAGGTTGGATGAACAAGTGAATCCCTTCCCACATACTGAGCAAGTGAACTGTCTCTGCTCACTGTGAACCTGCTGATATGTCAGAAGGTTGTATGAACGTGTGAATCCTTTCCCACTTTCAGTGCAGGTCAACGGCCTGTCCCCTGTATGAAGTTGCTGGTGTATCAGACGTTTGGATGTATTAATGAATCCCTTTCCACAGTCAGAGCAGGTGAACGGTCTATCCCCTGTATGAAGTTGCTGGTGGTTCAGTAGGGCAGAAGGACGGCTGAATCCTTTCCCACACACAGAGCAGGCGAACAATCTCTCCCCAGTGTGAATACATTGATGTGTCAGCAGATCCTTTTTACATTTAAAACTCTTCTCAGTCAGGAAATGTAAATGGTCTCTTATTGGTGTGCCACAATGTGGGATGACCGAGTGAATTCCTTCCCACACAGAGGGCAGGTGAATGGCCTCTCCTCAGTGTGAACCCGCTGGTGTGTCAGAAGGTTGTATGAATGGGTGAATCCCGTCCCACATCCCGCACATTTCCATGGTTTCTCCATGGTGAGGGTGTCCTCGTGTCTCTCCCGGTTGAAGCATTGTCCACACACAAAACATGCGTATAATTTCTTCGTGCAGTGAATGGTGCATTACTTTTTGTTGAGGCTGTGCAACTGGTTAAAGCTCTCTCCGCAGTTAGTTCATTGGAACACTCTCACTTGGGTGTGTGCGCATCGGTGCTTTTGCAGTCACACTGCTGAAGCAGAACAACCATTTCTCCTTCCAAATTCAAAGACTGATGATATTCAGCTGCTAATGAATCAAGTGGCTGTCAGATTTCAATGTGATATTTGGTTTGAGTTTTCTGTCGGCCAATCCTTCACATCCAACATCCTGTAAAAGGAGTTTACAAAAGCCATCACTGTCAATCCAGGATATAAATTCTGAAGAGACAATTCTAGTTTATCTGGAACATTTTTTCCTCTCTTGTTCCCCCAAAGCTGTAAATCCCCGTCCCATACACTCTCCCTCCTCCCTGGGCTGAAATGCAAACCCATTTCACCATCTGCACCATTTCTTTTCTCCACTCCCAGTTTTCTCCCTCCCTCTCCTCTGCCTGGGTTCAGTTCTCCAGCTCCTGTCTGCAGACTGACAATAAAACCAATGGGTCTTATTGGGGGGTTTGGGTTCTCACCATTGTCCCCGCTCGCGGCGGCTCTCATTCAACCTCTGGGAGCACTGCGACTGCGCTCAGCCCGGAGCAACACCGCGCATGCTCCGCACCGAGAGACGATTTTCGGGGGTGGGGCATTCTGACGCCTGCGCGTTCCGGCTTCTGTGCTGGAGATAGGGCGTATTCATCCGCGCCTGGCATTCCGGGTAGTCTCATCCATTATTCCATTACTTTGCTCAGGGTGAGAAATTGGTTCCGGCACTTTTGCTACAGTTCGGTGTTTGTACCGAATGGGGCGGCCGCATCGGTGTTTTTCTCTCTGATCGGCCTCTGTTAACGGCTGTCATCTGTTTAGGGGGCGATATGCAGCAGGGCGCATGCGCGGCCGTCTTGGACCCGGAAGCCGGAAGAGAGAATCTTGCGAATTTCTCTCCTGGACTGAGAGTGAAAGGAGTTTGGAAATTCCTGTAGAAAGAGGAGGATTTACTGACAGGAACTTCAAATCAAACATCACATCATCATCTGACTGAGTCATTCGATTCATCAGGACCTGAATATCATTAGGAGGTAAAATGGTTTGTCTGTTCTGTCTGTGGACAAAGATTTCAGATATCAGAGTGACTGGGAAACTTTTAATGACCATTCTGGGTTAAATATGAGACTAATTACACCGATCACATTGGTAGCCATGATATGGAGATGCCGGCGTTGGACTGGGGTGAGCACAGTAAGAAGTCTTACAACACGAGGTTAAAGTCCAACATGTTTGTTTTGAATCCATAGCTTTCGGAGCTCGTTCCGAGGAAGACTGTATGTCAAAGCTTGCCTGTAGTTCCTTCCTCTTTTCCAACTTCGCTGGGCACCATCTTCTGCATAACTCCTATCTACCTCCAGCATCTCAGCTGTTGACCCTCTGCTGCTTCAACCTCTCCTCTTTATCCACCCTAGCTTAAACGTGATCACCTCACCACCGCTTTTAGAGCCTCCCAGACAACTGCCTTCAACACCTCATGAATTGGGTGCTCTAAATGTACTTTTTCTTTAATTAAAAAAATCCAAAAGCCATCACTGTCAGTCCAGGATAGAAATTCTGAACAGACAATTCTAGTTTCTCTTGAACTTTTTCCTGGTCCCACACACTCTCCCTTCTCCCTGGGCTGAAATCCAAACCCATCTCACTATCTGCACCATTTCTTTCCTCCGCTCTCAGTTTTCTTCCTTCCTCTCCTCTGCCTGGGCCTCCAGCTGGTGTTTGTGAATCCTCCCCGCCCACCTGCCAGAGTTTCCTTCCTTCCCAGAGATCTGAGTCCTCATTGATGATTTGAGCCCAAACTGGAACCACGCTAAATTGCCTCTTAATTGGGAGAATTTTTTTTAATTCAGGTTCGCAGCTCCACAAGGTGTTTCGAACTCCTCCCACCCATCTCCTTAACAGGATGACGCATTTATTTGTCTGACTAAAAGAATGGTCTCTGATGGCCCAGCGGTTAGCACTGCTGCCTCACGCACTCAGGACCTGGGTTTGATCCCAGCCCCGTATCACTGTCCGTGTGGTGTTAGCACGTTCTCCCTGTGTCTGCGTGGGTCTCAGCTCCAAAACCCAAAGATGTGCAGTGTAGGTGGTTTTGCCAAGCTAAATTACACTTTAATTGGAAAAAAATAATTGGTTACTCTGAATTTATTTTTAAAAATGATTGTCTCTTTCCTAATTGTCATAATTAAAGGAGTGGGTTCCCCAGGAGATGGCTGACGTTTCAGGGGACATTAAATTAATAATGGACAGAGACTTCTGGTGGCGGCTATGAAGGAGTAAGTTGCACATTTGGTGGCTCCCTCTCTGGTCCGACTTTTGGACCTTTTCCCCCGATTTTCTACCGGACTCGAATTGTAAAACGGATGTTAGTGGCAATTGTTTGCTGAATTCCCACTTCGGTGATTGGAGAGAAGGACTAAAAGTGCTCTTAAGGGCAAAAACAATAAGACAGAAAAGGCTTGGGCTGTAGCTGCAACAGGAGACAGCATGGCAGAGGTTCGGACCTCTGCCTTGCCGACCCAGCAGTCTAAGGAGCAGCTGATGCAAGTCATTCAGGAAGGCTTTGCTACGCAGAAATGAGACTGCTTGGACCCGATAAGAAAGAGAAGAAAGAAAATCGCTTATTGTCACAAGTAGGCTTCAAATGAAATGAAATTAAAATCGCTTATTGTCACAAGTAGGCTTCAAATGAAGTTACTGTGAAAAGCCCCTAGTCACCACATTCCGGCGCCTGTTCGGGGAGGCTGTTACGGGAATCGAACCGTGCTGCTGGCCTGCCTTGGTCTGCTTTAAAAGCTAGCGATTTAGCTCTGTGCTAAACCAGCCCCAAAAAGAGTCAATTGAGTGGTTGGAGCACAGATTGGATGCCCAGGTTCGGCCAATCCAGAAGGTAGAGAAAGCACTGGCTGAGCAGGAGGACCATCAGACTACGATGGAGCTGGAGGTGGAGATGCTGAGAGACCAGCAGAAGAAGCTCCTGGAGAAGGTGGATGACCTAGAGAATAGGTCCCGCCAGCAGAACCTAAGAATCGTCGGGCTCCCAGAGGGGTCTGAAGGAACAGATGCTGGGGAATACGTCGCAGACATGTTTGAGATGCTGTTGGGGGATGGGGCATTCTTCCGGCACATGGAGGTCGACAGGGCTCACAGAGCACTCGCGAGGAAGCTGTGAATGGGAGACCCCCCAAGGGCAATGGTGGTGAGATTCCACAGGTTCTCGGATAAGGAGCACATTCTACACGGAGCTGTAATTGGGACAATAGCATCCTGCGGGTTTACCAGGACCTGAGTGTGGAGGTGGCCAGGAAAAGAGCAGGCTTCAACCAGATTAGGTTGACCCTTTTTAAGAAAAAGGTGATGTTTGGACTGTTATACCCAGCCCGTCTCTGGGTCGCGCATGAGGATCAGCACTTCTACTTCAAGTCGGCTGAGGACGCATTGGACTTCGCGAAAAAGAAAGGGCTGGTGGTGGATTGAGAACTTTTGAACTTGGCTGCAACGTTCATGTTTTTGTTTTTTCTTTTTGTTTCTCTGTTTTTGTTAAAAAGTTTCTCATTTTGCTTTTTATGAAAGATGTTTGTGATGCCTTTTGCATTGATTTGGAACCAGCGGTAGAGCTGAGAGAGTTAAGGTTTTCATTTGCACTTTTGGGAGATGGAGGTGTGATGTTTTGATCTTGGTGTTTTTCTGTTGGGCAATTGTGTGGGGATTGTTTGATGTTGGAGTTTGTGAGAGTGAGGGGTGGGGTGGGGAACAATAGGTGGGAGACTGTCCGGCACCAGGGATGGGGGCTCCAAGCTAGCTGGGCAGGCTAGCTCTCGGAAGCGCAGTGGGGGGGGGGGGGGGGCGGATATGTTTGGTTTAGTTAAGGGGTTGGGTTACAGGGTTCTGTTACCAGAGTGGGTGAATGGTCTGCTGACGAGGGAGTGGACGGGACAGAGAGGAGGTTGGTGGCAGGGGCTCCCTGGGGACGGACCAGTGGAGGCGCGGAGTACGGGTTGGAGGCGGGCCTAAAAAAGGGGATGAGCCCCCAACTAGGCTGATCAGCAACCTAGGAAAAGGGAGACAGCTAGGGAGATAGGGAAAGTAAAGGACAAAAATGGGAACCTGGTTGGTGATTCAGTCGGGGTGAATAAGGCGTTTAGGGATTTTTACAGTAGGCTGTCCAGGTCGGAACCCCCTACGGGGCCGGAGGGGATGAGGCACTTCTTGGAGGGGCTGAATTTCCCAAAGGTGGATGGGGAGTGGGTAGAAGGGCTGGGGGCCCCAATCGGGCTGGAATGGATAGTGGAGGGCTTGAAGGCCATGCAGGCGGGTAAGGCCCCGTGTCCGGATGGGTAACCAGTGGAGTTTCATAAAACGTTCTCGGGGATATTGGGGCCAGTGTTGTTGAGGATGATCAATGAGGCAAGGGAAAGAGGGGTGCTGCTCCCGACGATGTAACAGGCTACGATTTCGCTGATTTTTAAGTGGGACAAGAACCCGGAGCTGTGTGGATCCTGTGGATCTTCCTGTTGAATGTATATGCCAAATTGCTTCCAGTGTCTTCCAGGATCGAGGATTGTGTCCCGGACGTTATTGGGGAGGACCAGACGGGGTTTGTTAACGGCAGGCAGCTGGTGGCCAACGTAAGAAAGCTGTTAGACGTGATCATGATGCCCCCGGAAGGTAGGGAGGTGGAGGTAGTGATCGCAATGGATGCAGAAAAGGCTTTTGATTGGGTAGAAAGTGATTATCTGTGGGTTATACTGGGACGGTTCAGATTCGGGCGGGGGCTGTATTGACAGGGTCAGGTCGCTATATCAGGCTCCTGTGGCACGTTTACGGATGAATAGGACAACATCGGGCTATTTTAGACTGCACCGGGGGACGAGACAGGGATGCCCCCTTCCCCGTTGTTGTTTGCGCTGGCTATAGAGCCGTTGGCAATTCCTATGAGAGCCTCAGGGGGCTGGTCCTGGGGGGCGGCGTGGAGAACAGCGTTTCGCTCTATGCGGATGACCTGCTTCTGTACATTCCGGACCCAATAGAGGTGCTGGAAGAAATCATGAGGATTCTCGGGGAATTTGCCAGTTTACGGGGTATAAGCTAAATATAGGAACGAGTGAGATGTTTGTGGTCCAGGCGAGGGAACAGGAGAGGCGACTGGGAGAGCTGCCATTTAGGTTAGTAGGGGGAAGCCTTTGGTACCTCGTCATCCAGGTGGCGCGGGAATGGGACCGGCTGCATAAATTGAATCTGGCCCGGCTAGTGGACCAAATGAAGGACGATTTTCGGAGATGGGACGTGCTTCCATTGTCTCTGGCTGGGAGGGTGCAAACGGTGAAGGTGACAGTCCTCCCTAGATTCCTATTTGTATTTCAGTGTCTCCCCATCTTTATTCCGTGGTCCATTTTTAAGCGGGTCAACAAAGTGATCACTGGTTTCGTCTGGGTGGGCAAGACCCCACGAGTAAGGAAGGTAATGCTTGAGCTGAGTCAGGGAGAGGGCGGGCTGGCACTGCCAAATTTTAGCAACTATTACTGGGTGGCTAATATAGCCATGATCAGGAAGTGGGTGGTGGGGGAGCGGTTGGCATGGATGCGGATGGAGGCAGCTTCATGTAGGGGCACCAGTCTGGGGGCGTTGGTAACTGCATCTCTGCTGTTCCTGCAGGCATGGTACTCCACCAGTCCAGTGGTGGTGGCGGCCAGGAGAGTTTGAGGCCAGTGGAGGCGGCATGTGGGAGCAGTGGGAGCATCAGTCTTGACCCCAATCTGTGATAATCACCGGTTTGCCCCGGGAATATGGACGGGGGGGTTCCAGCTATGGCGGCGAGCGGAGATTGAGAGGATGGGGGTTTTGTTCATAGAGGGGAGCTTTCCGAGTATGAGGGCGCTGGAGGAGAAGTTTGGGTTGTCGAGGGGAAATTAATTCAGGTGTCTGCAGGTGCGGGACCTCCTACGTAAAGAGGTGTCAACCTTCCCGCTCCGCTGAGGGGGATTCACGATAGGGTAATTTCCAGAGGGTGGGTAGGGGAGGGGAGCATCTCGGACTTCTATAAGGAGCTTATGGGGTTGGAGGAGACGCAGACCGAGGAGCTGAAGCGCAAGTGGGAGAAGGAGCTGGGAGGTGAGATAGATGGTCTATGGGCAGACGCTTTGAGTAGAGTCAACGTGTCCGCAACATGTGCCAAGCTCAGCCTGATATAATTTAAGGTTGTTCACCGGGCTCAATGACAGTTGTCTGGATGAGCAGGTTCTTTGGGGTAGAAGACAGGTGTGCCAGGTGTACGGGAGGACCTGCAAACATGTCCATATGTTCTGGGCATGCCCGAAGCTTAGAGGATTCTGGCAGGGGTTTTCGGATGTCATGTCCACGGTGATAAAAACAAGGGTTGCACCGAGTCCGGAGGTGGCGATTTTCGGGGTGTTGGAAGACCCGGGAATCAAGGAGGAGAAAGAGGTAGACGTTGTGGCCTTTGCTTCCCTGGTAGCCTGGAGACGGATACTATTAGCTTGGAGGGACTCAAAGCCCCCGAAGTTCTTGACCTGACTATTGGACATGGCTAGCTTTCTGTTTGGAGAAAATCAAGTTCGCCGTGAGAGGGTCACTGTTGGGGTTTACCCGGAGGTGGCAACCATTTGTCAACTTCTTCGTGGGAAATTAATCGTCAGTGGTGGTGGGGGGGGTTGAGATTAGAGCAGGAGGTCAATAAGGGTTGGACCTGTATGAAAGGTAAACAGCTTTTGCACTATGTTTATGGTTTCATGTATATTGTTTATTTAGTTGTTGCTGCTATACCAAAAATACCACCATAAAATGTTTATTAAAAAAAAAATAATGGACAGAGATATATCTCGTGTTGTTACATGGTACAGATTAAGATTTTATTTACCTTTCTGTAATAACGTAAATGTATAATTATTTCTTCTCTTGTAATATAAGACTGTAGCTACGTTATAGATTTCCGGTCATCTCTTCCCTCAGGGTTGTTAGTCTTTGGATTTCTCTTTCACAGGGACCAGTTGTATCTGGGGGGGTCATTGAATATATTGAAGCACAAGTGTGACAGATATTTTATTGACAATGGAGTTAAGGGTTATGGGGACCAGGTAGGAAAATAGAGAGAAAGCTGAGATGAGGAGGGATCTCTTCACTCGAGGATGTGGTGAAGCTTTGGAATTCTCTACCCCAGAGGAATGTGCAGCCTCAGTCATCAGGTATGTTCAAGACAAATATTGATAAGTTTCTAGATATTGAAGATATCGAGGGATATGGGGATCGTGTGGGAAAGTGGTGCTGAGGTAGATCGGCCAAGGATCTCATTGAATGGTTGAGCAGACTCGGTGGGCCGAATGGCCTACTCTTGATCCTATTCTAATCTCTGTGTCCTGGTCAGGAAGCAGTGAGCTGAGCTTGGATCTGTCAATCAACATGAATCAGCACCTTCAGGAGAATTGGGTGGGTGAATATTAGATACAGATATTAGATTGTGTGGGATATGGATTTACAGCTTTTGGAGAACAAAAGAGGAAATAATGTTCCATAGGAACTAAAATTGTCGGTTCTGAATTTATTTCCTGCACTAAAAATGATGACTTTTGCAAATTGTTTTTAAAGGATATTGGAAGTGGAGGAATTATAGACAGAAATCTCAAACATCACGTCTCGATGTGACAATCTCACTCGATTCCTTCTGACCTGAATATCATCGGGCTCTGAATATTATCGGCGAAAAGGAGAAATGTTTGTCCAATCTGTCGGCTTCAGAAGATTTTAAACATCAGTGTGACTGGAAAAGCACCAAGACCCACACAGCACACACCCGAGTGAGAGTGTTCCAGTGAACTGACTGTGAAAAGAGCTTCAACACAGCCTGAAAAAACATCACACCATTCACAGTGAGGAGAGACAGTGCACATGTTCTGTGTGTAGACAAGGCTTCCATTGATTGTCAATCTGGAGAGACACAAGGAGACCCAAAACATGGAGAAACCGTGGAAATGTGGGGACTGTGGGAAGGGATACAGATCCCCATCTGAGCTGGAGACTCATCGACGCAGTCACACTGGGGAGAGGCCGTTCACCTGCTCCCAGTGTGGGAAGGGATTCACTCAGTTATCCAGCCTGCAGACACACCAGCGGGTTCACACTGGGGAGAGGCCATTCACCTGCTCTCAGTGTGGGAAGAGATTCATTGATTCATCCACCCTGCAGAGACACCAGCGAGTTCACACTGGGGAAAAGCCATTCACCTGCTCTCAGTGTGGGAAGGGATTCCGTGATTTATCCAGTCTGCCGAGACATCAGCGAGTTCACACCGGGGAGAAGCCATTCACCTGCTCCCTCTGTGGGAAGGGATTCATTAATTCATTCGCCCTGCAGAGACACCAGCGAATTCACACTGGGGAGAGGCCATTCACCTGCTCTCAGTGTGGGAAGGGATTCCGTGATTTACCCAACCTGCGGATCCATCAGCGAGTTCACACTGGTGAGCGCCCGTTCATCTGCTCTCAATGTGGGGAGGGATTCACTCAGTCATCCAGTCTGCAGACACACCAGCGAGTTCACACTGGGGAGAAGCCATTTACCTGTTCTCAGTGTGGGCAGAGATTCCGAGCTTCATCCAACCTGCGGAGCCATCTGCGAATTCACACTGGGGAGAAGCCATTCACCTGCTCTTAGTGTAGGAAGGGATTACACAGAAACATAGAAAATAGGAGCAGGATGAGACCATTTGGTCCTTCGCGCCTGTTCTGCCATTCATTATGATCATGGCTTATCATCCAACTTTATAGCCTAATCCCGATTTCCCCTCCATATCCTTTTAATCACCATCGCCCTAAGTGCTATATCTAACTGTTCCCTGAAAACATACAATGTATTGGCCTCAACTATTTCCTGTGGGAACAAATTCCACAGACTCACCACTCTCTGGTTGAAGAAATTTCTCCTCATCTCTGTCCTAAATGGTCTCCCCGTATCCTCAGACTGCGACCTCTGGTTCTGTACACTCCGACCATCGGGAAAATCTTTCAAGTCCTGTTAGAATATTATAGGTTTCTATGAGATCCCCGCTCATTCTTCTGAATTCCAGCGGGTACAATCCTAACTGATTCAATCTCTCATACGTCAGTCCCACCATCCCAGGAATCAGTCTGGTAAACCTTCGCTGCACTTCCTCTTGAGCAAGAACATCCTTCCTCCGATAAGGAGACCAAAATTGCACACAATATTCCAGCTACAGCCTCGCCAAGGCCCTGTATAGAACAAAGAACAATACAGCACAGGAACAGGCCCTTCGGCCCTCCAAACCTGCGCCGATCACGTATTCTATCTAGACCAACCGCCTGTATCTTTCTATACCCCATCTGTTCATGTGTCTATCCAGATAAGTCTTAAAGGTCGCTAACATTTCTGCCTCAACCACCTCACTTGGCAGTGCATTCCAGGCCACCACCACCTGTTGTGTAAAAACCTCCACCACACATCTCCACTGAACCTTTCCACCCTCACCTTGAATTTGTGGCCCCTTGTAATTGTCATTTTTGCCCTGGGAAAAAGCCTCCAACTGTTCACCCTATCGATACCCCTAATAATTTTATAAACTTCTATCAGGTTGCCCCTCAGCCTCCGTCTCACTGGGGAGAACAATACCAGTTTATTAAATCTCTCCTCATAGCTAATACCCTCCATACCAGGCAAGATCCTGGTAAACATAGAACATAGACAGTACAGCACAGAACAGGCCCTTCGGCCCTCGATGTTGTGCCGAGCAAATGATCACCCTACTCAAACCCACGTATCCACCCTATACCCGTAACCCAACAACCCCCCCCCCCCCCTTAACCTTACTTTTTAGGACACTAAGGGCAATTTAGCATGGCCAAGCCACCTAACCCGCACATCTTTGGACTGTGGGAGGAAACCGGAGCACCCGGAGGAAACCCACGGACACACGGGGAGGACGTACAGACTCCGCACAGACAGTGACCCAGCCGGGAATCGAACCTGGGACCCTGGAGCTGTGAAGCATTTATGCTAACCACCATGCTACCGTGCTGCCCGTAAACCTTTTCTGTACTCTTCCCAAAGCCTCCACGTCCTTCTGGTAGTGCAGTGACCAGAATTGGGACACAGTATTCCAAATGAGGCCTCACCAACATTATATGTAATTGTAACATAATTTTTGAGCTTTTATACTCGATACCCCGTCCTATGAAGGCAAGCATGCTGTCTGCTTTCTTCGCCACCATTTCCACCTGTGCTGCCACTTTTAAGTATCTGTGAACCTGCATGCCCAGATCTCTCTGTGTCTCTATGCTCCTGATGGTCGGCATCTCCACATCATGAGTGTTAAATGCTCCCAGTTCTGTATATTATGAACTTTTGTTGCACCTTATCCAGTGCCTCTATTTTCTTTTTCTAAATGGAGATCACCAATGTTGACAGAGCTCCCAGTGTAGTCTCACCATCGTTCTAAACAAGCTGAACATTTCCTCCATGCTTTTCAATTCTATCCCTCTTGAATGGAACCCTAGACATGGGCCCCACACTTTAAGAAAGATGTGAAGTTCTTAGAGAGGGTGCAGAGGACATTTACAATAATAATGATCTTTATTATTGTCACAAGTGGGCTTACATTAACACTGCAATGAAGTAACTGAAAATCCCCTAGTCGCCACACTCTTTGACGCATGTTCGGGTACATTGAGGGAGAATTCAGAATTTCCAATTCACCTCACAAGCACATCCTTTGGGACTTGTGGTAGTAAACTGGAGCACCCGGAGGAAACCCACGCAGACATGGGGAGAACGTGCAGACTCCGCACAGACAGTGACCTAAACCGGGAATTGAATCTGGGACCCTGGTGCTGTGAAGCAACAGTGCTAACCATTGTGCTAGAACGGCACCAAAGATCAGTGACTCCTGTTAGTTTGAGAGACTGGAGCAGCTGAATTTCTCTCCTGAGATCACAGTATCTGGAGGGTGGGGAATGGGGCCATTCAGCCCTTTGAGACCATGTCGGCTCTCTGTGGAGCAAGCCAGTCTGTCCGTTGCCCTGTTCTGTCCCCAAATTTGTGCAGGTTTATTTCTCTCAGTGCCCGTCCAATTTCCGATTGAAATCCTTCTGTCGTCTCTGCATCTCCTCCCCCCATAGGCAGCAGGTTCCAGGTCGTTACCACTCCCTTTACATGTATACAAGGCTCCTCGAGCACAGAGGAGTCTATTTGGCCCATTTTCCCCGTGCCAGCTTTTTGTACAGCGAACCATTTCATCCCAGAGTTCGACTATTTTGTTTTCTTTTTTGGAATATATCAAATGACAGTCCAATGAGGCCCGACCACCATTTATAGACAGTGTATTCCAAATCACAACAACTCAGTGTTTTACAACAAATAATTGTGGATATGATGTGTCTGGAGGTTCACAGAGTATTCAAAATGGTGCCAACGCCATGGTTATTACACAAAATTAAGACTCAACCTTTACCAATAAATTGGTGAGGACACCAAGTGTAATATATCCTCGTTTGCCGACAATTAGAATAAATGTACATTTTTATAAAACCTCGCACTACCACTGGACGTCAGTGTTTTAAAGCCAATGGAGTCCATTTGAAACATATTCACTGTTATAATGTAGGAAACTGTTAGTACCATGTGTGATCACATTTAGTTATAAAATTGTTATTTTCATAGTGCGTTCACTGTCATCAGTAACAAGGTCAAGGAAGCCCTTTTATCCCTCCTTGTGGCTCCTGCAGCCATTTCACCTTCTGTACCTTTTCTATATTAACTATGTATTGATTTCATAGCAAAAAACAATAATTAAATTCATGATTATTCAGTAGTGAACACTGATTATCATTAGTGAATTGCTGTATCAGGTAATTGTATTGTAAAGACCAGATCTTTGTTTTAAAAAATAACACTATCAGCCAAAATGTTTCCAGAAACTGCAGAGCTATCAGAATGTGTTAAAAGTCACCAGCAGTTCTGTAGAATCATTGCAAGACAAGATCACAGAAGACAACATTAGACATTGTCATGTCAAGAAGATGTGGGCTAGGTAGTGGTGCAATGGTATTGTTTAAAAAATTTTTTTTTTAGAGTACCCAATTATTTTTTTTCCAATTAAGGGGCAATTCAGCATGGCCAATCCACCTACCCTGCACATCTTTGGGTTGTGGGGGCGAAACACACGCAAACACGGGGAGAATGCGCAAACTACACATGGACAGTGAAAATGAAATGAAAATCGCTTATTGTCACAAGTAGGCTTCAATGAAGTTCCTGTGTAAAGCCCCTAGTCGCCACATTCCGGTGCCTGTTCGGGGAGGCTGGTACGGGAACTACACACTGACAGTGACCCAGAGCTGTGATCGAACCTAGGACATTGGGGCTGTGAGGCAGCAATTCTAAACACCGTCCTGCCCTGTATTATTACTGGCCGAGTAATCCAGAGACCCAGGTTAATGCTCTGGGGATCTGGGATAGAATCTGCCTTTGACAGATATTGAAATTGAATAAAAGTCCCGAATTAAGTCTGATGATAACATTGTCGATTGTTGTAAAAATCCATCTGGTTCACTAATGTACTTCAGGAAATCTGCTCTTCTGACGTGGCCTGGCCTACACGTGACTCCAGATCCACAGCAATGTTGTGGTTGATTTGTAAGTGCCCTCTGAAATAGCCTCACAAGACACGCAGTTCAAGGGCAATTGGAATGAGCAGTAAATGCTGGTCCAGACAGTGACGCCCACCTCCGATGAATGGATAATTTTTAAGAACACTTTTCAATTTGAAGACGAGTAAGAAACTGTCTCTTTGATTGGATTGGTTTATTATCACGTGTACCGAGGTACAGTGAAAAGTATTGTTCTGCGTACAGTCTAGACAGATCGTTCCATACATGAAAAAACAAAGTGCGGATCTTGGCAGTTTGCTCAGTTCACAAAAGAATTTAATGGCTTTGTAGACACCGATTAATATTTTAATCACCATCAGAAACATGTCTAATGGTAATGTGTGGTCATAGAGACAGACACAAACAATACTGTAACTGAATTTGAGGAAATAGCAGAGATTTAACTGAACCACATTTTTGAAAGTTTCGGCCTTAATGATGGAGAAACAGGAAAAGCCACTCAGGGAGATGAGGAAATCCAGGCTCAGTGCGGATTTGCTGTCACCCCTCCTTTCTTATACATGAACGGTATTTAGGCTGCAGAATGTTTCACACCAAAACACAGAGGGGTCAAATATAAGCAACACATAATTCTCAATTCTCTTCCATTTAACTCTATTTGACTTTGTTTAAAAGCAACAATCTCAAAGATTCAGGGGATCTGAATTACTCAGTGAAATGCTTTCTTTTATTGGTCAGGCATGTTTGCAATTCAATGGTGTATATTTCAGAGTTATTCAGAGTGAAGACTCTCGAGCTATTCAATTCAAAATGAAGTCACATGTAACACATAAATATACTGATGTTTAATATTGAATAATGAAACAGGTCTTAAGTAAAATTGGAATTTTTTTATAGGAAGATAAGAATGATGCATTAATGATTGAACAGAGAGCAGTGTTACGTTAGATATTTGCTGAACAAATAATAAAGTTCAATATAATTTCTATATCTTATGGTCTTACAAGTTGAGACATCTGTTTTAAAGGAACAGCTGTCTTCGTGTAATCAGTGACCTGGCCTCCCAGCTGAACCATTGAAAGCTGCAGCAAGACTGTGCAGTTGAATGTTGCACAGGGCCATTGGGTACTGTGCTTCCAAATGTTTCTGTAGCGTAGAGATTATCACATTCATCTAACGCACGAGGGTTGTCTGATCTGAAATTGGCAGAAGCATTAAATGCTTCTAATTTATGATGTGGAGATGCCGGCGTTGGACTGGGGTGAGCACAGTAAGAAGTCTTACAACACCAGGTTAAAGTCCAACAAGTTTGTTTTGAATCACTGGCTTTTGGAGCACAGCTCCTTCCTCAGTGAATGAAGATGTGGGTTCCACAAACACACATGGGCAGCATGGTAGCACACGTGGATAGCACTGTGGCTTCACAGCGCCAGGGTCCCAGGTTCGATTCCCCGCTGGGTCACTGTCTGTGCAGAGTCTGCACATTCTCCCTGTGTCTGCGTGGGTCTCCTCCGGGTGCTCTGGTTTCCTCCCACAGTCTAAAGACGTGCAGGTTAGGTGGATTGGCCATGCTAAATTGCCCTTAGTGTCCAAAAAGGTTAGGAGGGGTTATTGGGTTACGGGGATAGGGTGGAAGTGAGGGCTGAAGTGGGTCAGTGCAGACTCGATGGGCTGAATGGCCTCCTTCTGCACTGTATGTTCTATATGTAGAAAACTTCAATGATGCAAAATGGTACTTCGAATGCGAGTCTTTGCAGGTCATTAATTCTTTGCAGGTCCAGATGGTGCGACTGGAGAGAGGGATAATCAAAGCTTAAAGATGGGTGAATTGTCTCAAGCCAGGACAGTTGGTAGGATTTTGCAAGCGCGTGTAATGGGACATGGATCCATGGTCCCGGTTGAGGCCGTACTCATGTGTGCGGAACTTGGCTATCAGTTTCTGCTCGGCGATTCTGATTTGTCGTGAGTCCTGAAGGCCGCCTTGGAGAACACTTCCCCGAAGATGTGAGACTGAATGTCCTTGACTGCTGAAGTGTTCCCCAACTGTAAGGGAACATTCCTGCCTGGCAATTGTTACGCGATGTCCGTTCGTCTGTTGTCGCAGCGTCTGCATAGCCTCGCCAACGTACTACGCCTCAGGACATCCTTTGCTGCAGCGTACGAGGTCGATAACATTGGCCAAGTTGTCCAGCAATGGTCGTGGGGGGACATGCACGACTGTAACGCGGGCAAGTCTGCTCGCTGCTCATGTCTGAAACTGTAGGCTGCCTTGTTTGTTAAGTTGTTGCTTGGGGGGGGGGGGGGGGAGGACTGGTGCGCGCGAGAGGGCGGGCGAGGGAGGGATATTTGCCTAGAGGGATTGTGTTGTAAATAATTTAAAAATTAGTAGGGGTAAATGTCTGTATGGAAAAACTCTTTCAATAAAAATTATTTTTTAAAAAAAATTTTTAAAAAAAACATTGGCCAAGTTGCACAAGTATATACCGCATACTTGGTTGGGTGGTGTTCTCACGTGTAATAGTGGTACCTATATTGATGATCTGGCACGTCTTGCAGAGGTTGCAATGACAGGATTGTGTGGTGTCATGGTCGCTGTTCTCCTGAACACTGGGTAGTTTGCTGCAATCAATGGTCTGAGGTTGTGCGGTTGTTTGAAGGAAAGTAGTGGGGATGGCCTTGGCAAGATGTTCATCTTCATTGATGACTTGTTGAAGGCTACAAAGAAGATGTTGTAGTTTCTCCGCTCCAGGGAATTCATCAGGCGAATGAGGCTCCAGGAGTTCTTCCACAGACTCCAAGAGGCCGACAGTGAACCCAATGACACAACCAATGAGCCGGAACAGCAGACTGAGAGATCTGTGGGACTGGAAGATCCAGCCAGCAGGAAGGGCTGGAAAACCCCACCCATTGAAACAATCCGATCAGCTGCTTCTACAGCTCCTCTTCCACGAAACCACTCAGTAAAACTCTCTCGAAGACCTTTCTTGTGCAAATTCTGAACTCACATCTTTCCCCTCTTTTCCTGCTATCTCCTATCATGGTCTTTCAGAGCTCATCTTGTCTGTGAGACTTACCCTTTGCTCCTTTGACCCGATTCTCACTAAACTGTTGAACATCCAACTTCCACAATCATCAAATTTACAGTGCAGAAAGAGGCCATTCGGCACATCGAGTCTGCACTGGCCCTTGGAAAGAGTACCCTTCTCAAGCCCACACCTCTACCCTATCCCCGTAACCCCCACTTAACCCTTTTGGACACTAAGGGCAATTTAGCATGGCCACTCCACCAAACCTGCACATCTTTGGACAGTGGGAGAAAACCGGAGATCCGGACTAAACCCACACAGAAACAAGGAGAACGTGCAGACTCCGCACAGACAGTGAGCCAAGTGGGAATTGAACCTGGGACAGTGGAGATGTGAAGCAACTGTGTTAACCACTGTGCTACTGTGCTGCTCCTGATTTATTGGATTCAAGTTCAAATACAAGCCACAATGAAGCATCTGCCGTGGTGGGGTTTGAACCTGCATTCCCAGAGAATTGTGCTGGGTCTCGGTATTACTCATCCAGTGACAATGCCACTATACCATCACCTGCCCAGTCAAGTGCTTTGCAGGGGTCCTCCGGGATATGAACCCGGGACCTCTCGCATTTTGGAAACCCCCGAAGCGAAAACCATACCCTGCAGTTTCAACGGTATCTCCATGGAGTCAGTGTCTTTGTCCGTTTCCTCTTTAGGCAATCAAGTGAAGCTTGGTCCTCACTCAGACCACGTGTATGGTTTCTCCCCTTAGTGGATGGTGTGTTTTTTCAGGCTGTAACTGGTTAAAACTCTTTCCACAGTCAGTTCACTGGAACACACTCACTCAAGTGCATGTGTATCTCGGTACTTTTCCAGTCATACTGATGTTTGAAATATTTTCCCACAAACAGAACAAACATTTTTCGGGCACCACGGTGGCCTAGTGGTTAGCACAGCAGCCTCACGGCGCTGAGGTCCCAGGTTCGATCCCGGCTCTGGGTCACTGTCCGTGTGGAGTTTGCACATTCTCCCCGTGTCTGCGTGGGTTTCGCCCCCACAACCCAAAGATGTGCAGAGTAGGTGGATTGGTCACACTAAATTGCCCTTAATTGGATAATATAATTGGGTAATCTAAATTTTTAAAAAAAGAACAAACATTTTTCATTTCACATTTATATTCTGAGGATATTCAGGTCCTGATCAATTGAGTGACACTCTCAGATCTTAATGTGATATTTAGTTTGTGTTTCCTGTCTGAAAATCCTCTCCTAATGCCCTGGAAAAGGAGTTTACAAAGGTCACACTATCAGTACAAGACAGAAATTGAGAACAGATAATTCCAGTTTCTGTGGAACATTTTTTTTCTCTCTTCTGTCCCCAAAGCTGTAAATCCGAGTCCCACACACTCTCCCTCCTCCATGGGCTGAAATCCAAATACAATATTCAATCATTATTTCTGTATCCTTTTCCCAAAGTTACATAATTAGAGGTAAGAATATGCTTTATAAGTCACTTCATTCGTGACTTGTGTAAATTAATCTGAATGACCCTGACTGACCAATTAGAATTCAGAGGTGAACTTTCTGTCCAGAACTGATCATGTGGAGATTTGATGAGCAATCACAAAGGTTGTTTCTCCAAATCTTCCAGGGTTTCCTTTGTTCTTCCTCTCCCTCTCGAACTAAGTTATACCGGATATCAGACTCAGGGCCCATTCTGGTTCTCTTCCTGCTGACTAAATAACTTCAATCAAATATGGAGAAGACTGAATCCACTGTTTGGCCCCTGCTCCAAATTCCATTCCTGACATACCGACTCTATCCCTCTCCCTGGCAACAGTCTGAGACTTAGCCAGTCTCTTTGTAAATTTGGTTTCATATTTGATCCAATATGAGCTTCTGGCAACACAGAATTTACAGTGCAGAAGGAGGCCATTCGGCCCATCTAATCAGCACTGGCTCTTGGAAAGAGCACCCACACTAAGCCCACACCTTCACCTATCCGTGTAACCCCACCTAAACTTTTTAGATACTAAGGCAATTTACCATCGTCACCTCCCAATTCGACAATTCTATTACACACCTGGCTGCTCCCCCACAGGGGTTGGTTCAGCACACTGGGCTAAATCGCTGGCTTTTAAAGCAGACCAAGGCAGTCCAGCAGCATGGTTCAATTCCCATACCAGCCTCCCCGGACAGGCGCCGGAATGTGGTGACTAGGGGCTTTTCACAGTAACTTCATTGAAGCCTACTCGTGACAATAAGCGATTTTCATTTCATTTCATTTTCACATTCTACCTCTGGAAACTTAAAGCCATCCAAAAGTCTGCGACCCATGTCTTAATTCACAGCAAGTTCCTTTCCCCCTATGATCCTTGTGGTCAGAGACTTGCATTCGCTCCCAGTCAATTCTCACCCTTGTTTTCAAACCCCTCCATGGCCTTGTCTCTCCCTGTGTCTGTCATCTCATCCAGCCCCACAACCCCCTGGGATATCTGCACAGCTCTGATCCTGGACTCCTGTCCATTTCCGATTCTAATTACTCCACCATGGTTTTAAGTTCCCTCGGCCCCAAGCACTGAATCCCCTCCCTATATGTTCTATAGTGGACTCACCAACACTAAACACATTGAAATGGTCTTTGGATAGGCATATGGACGATAAGGGCATAGTGTAGATGGACTTTAGAGTGGTTTCACAGGTCGCCGCAACATCGAGGGCTGAAGGGCCTGTACTGCGCTGTAATGTTTTATGTTCTAAACCTCCCCATCTCCACCTCACTTACCTCCTTTCAGACTCTTTAAAACTCACCAATTTCACCTGCCCTAATATCTCCTTTTGTGTCTGGGTGTCTCACTTTGTTTTATAATGTTCCTGTGAAGCTGACTGGGATGATTTATGATGTTAAAGGTGTTATATAAATAGAAGTAGTGGTTGTTGACTGTAACCCTGACCTCCTGTTTTACAATATCCCATTGGTTTCACAACAAACCCTATCTCTGATGTTTTGCCCCCTGCGGGTTTGCAGCATCTATAAAGACGGCGGCCTGTAACCGGGAGCAGGCCGCAGCTGTCCCCCCGCTCGATGCAAACCCGGGCCCGGAAACTTATTGGATTTT
Organism: Scyliorhinus canicula; assembly: GCF_902713615.1. Taxonomy (NCBI): domain Eukaryota; kingdom Metazoa; phylum Chordata; class Chondrichthyes; order Carcharhiniformes; family Scyliorhinidae; genus Scyliorhinus; species Scyliorhinus canicula. Next base: position 1,587,961 of record NW_024055497.1, read on the forward strand.
GGAACCTCCACCGCGTTTCCGTGAAACCTCCCGGCTGAGTCCAGCATCGGCTCCGCGCATGCTCCAGCTCACAATGCCCGATGAGTCATTGACGACAGCACTGGACCAATAGCAAGAGAGGGGCGGGCCTGGAGGACCGAACAGAGCGGCTGGTACTCCAAGCAATCGGAGCGAATGAGGGGCGGGGCTGAGCCCCGGTGTCTACCACGTGAGCTGGAGCATGCGCAGTGCCGATGACAGCTGAGGATTGAGGCGGTCGGGTGGAAATCATTCGCTGATCAGATCCCGCTCGGTGAGTCCTGAGGGAGGGATGGAGCCGGTGGATGGGTCGGGAGGCTTCATAAACACTCCGTGTAGGCCCCAATCCCCGAATACGAAGCTTGGATACGGCAGCTGAACCGGCGAACGCTCCTCGGGCTTTTCCCCGACACAGGCCCGGGTGGTCGGGCGCATGCAGAGGGAACGAGAGCCCCGGCTTTGCTTCGCCTCCGATTCACTCTGATTGGTTGGAGGACCAGCCGCTCTCGGTCAGTCCTCCAGACCTGAGCTGGAGAAAACCCTTCAGAGTCATCCCACAGAGCGAAGTCTTGTAACACAAGGATAAAGGTTTGTTTCAAATCAGTGGCACTGTTCCTTCCTCAGTTCAATTAAGAGGTATGTTCTTAGGGGGCAGCAGGGTAGCATGGTGGTTAGCATAAATGCTTCACAGCTCCAGGGTCCCAGGTTCGATTCCCGGCTGGGTCACTGTCTGTGTGGAGTCTGCACGTCCTCCCCCTGTGTGCGTGGGTTTCCTCCGGGTGCTCCGGTTTCCTCCCACAGTCCAAAGATGTGCGGGTTAGGTGGATTGGCCATGCTAAATTGCCCTTAGTGTCCCCGTTGGGTTACGGGTATAGGATGGATACGTGGGTTTGGGTAGGGTGATCATGGACACCACAACATTGAGGGCTGAAGGGCCTGTTCTGTGCTGTACTGTTCTATGTTCTATATATAGACAAAGTCAAAGCTGCAAGACAAGGCTTTGAATGCGAGCATTTGCACGTAATTATGTCTTTACAGATCCAGAGACGGGTATATCCTAGTTTGCGGACTATTAGAATAAATGTACATTTCTATAAAACCTTAAGAGTCAACAAGCTGACTCTGGATCTGGAGTCACGTGTAGGCCAGACTAGATAAGGATAGAAGATTTCCTTCACTGAAGGACATCAGTGAATCAGTTGGGTCTTTTCAGCAATTGACAATCGTTTCAGGGTCTTCAGTAGGCTTTCATGAATTCAAATGTAACCTTCTTTCTTGGCAAGATTTGTTTCTGTGAAATCATTAGGACAGTAAAAGAAGATTTTTATGTAATTTTCTTTGAACATTTCTCTTCAGCGAATATAAAAATATTGAAAATGGGATAAAGGTTGTTTGGCTGACAGTCAATCACTGTCCTGTAAGGTAATGAGTCCTTTTGCTTCCCAATTGGCCGAGGAAGGCGGTGTGTCACAAGGATGGATGTGTTGACCGATAAATGGCTGGAGGATAGGGGCAGGTCATGTGATTAAACCTCCAGGAATACATTTAATTAAAGTTGGTGAGGAGAGAATGTTGTGAATTTCTATCCTAAACTGACAGTGAGGTTTCTGCAAAGTTACAGGAAAATGGAAGTGGAGGTTGAACAGACGGGAAACGCAAACCAAATGTTACATCGCAATCTGACGGAGTCACTCGATTCATCAGAACCTGAATATCAGCAGCATCTGGGTGTGGAAGGTAAAAGGTTTGTCTGTTCTGTCTGTGAGGGAAGATTTCAGGTCTCAGTGTGACTGGAAAAGCCCCGAGATTCACAAACCCTGGTTAGACCAAACCTGGAGAACTGTGTTCAGCTCTGGGCAACAAACCTGAGGAAGGATAGAATGGCCTCGGAGGGAATGTAGCACAGATTTACCTGAGTGATATCTGAACCCCCCCAGGGGTTATATTAGTCATGATGGCACAGAGAATGGCATTTGGCCCATTGAATCCATGCTAGCTCTCTGGAGCAATCCAGACAGCGCCATTCTCCTTTTCCTTTTGAAGTCAAATCATTATTTTTTCTATTTTCAAACTCCCTCGTAGGCAGCAAGTTTCAGGTAATTGCCGCTCACTGTGTATAAACATATCCCATATCTCCTGTACCTTTTACATAAAAATGAGAGCAGGCCACTCGGCCCCTCGAGCCTGCTCAGCATTCAATAAGATTGCGGCTGATCTCTTTCTAACCTCAACTCCACATTCCTGCCTACCCCTGATGACCTTTCACCCCCTTGCTCATCAAGAATCTATCCAGCTCTGCCTTAAAAATATTCAAGGACTCTGACCCACTGCCTTTTAAGGACGTGAGTTCCAAAATCTTGCAACCCTCAAGAGAATAAAAACATCCTCATCTCCATCTTAAATGGGCGACTCCTTATTTTGCAACAGTGACCTCCTTGTTCCAGATTCTCCCACAAGAGGAAACATCCTCTCCACATCCACCCTGTCAAAACCCCTCCGGGTCTTATATCGTTCAAGCCAGGTTTTACCCAAAACTTTAAATCTGTGTCCCGGCTGCTTGTACGATCAGTGAATGGAAATAGAGTTTCTTTGTCCACCCAATGGAAATCTGGCATAATCTTGTAGACCTGAATCAAATCTCCCCTCATCCTCCTTTGCTGGAACCATTCTGGTAAATCTCCCCTGCATCTTCTCAACAACCTTCACCTCCTTCCTGAAGAGTGGTGAGCAGAGCTTTATAAAGATTCGTAGAATAGAATTAGAACCGTAGAATTCCTGCACTGCAGAAGGAGGCCATTCGGCCCATCGAGTCTGCACCAACTCTCTGAAAGGGCACCCTGCCTAGGCCCACACCTCTACCCTGTCCCTGTAACCCGATAGCCCCACTTAACCTGCACATCCCTGGACACTAAGGGGCAATTTATCAAGGCCAATCCACCTCGCGTTCCTTTCTTTGCATTGTTGGAGGAAATCTGAGCACCGGGTGGAAACCCACATAAACACTGGTGGGTGGGGGAGTGTAAACTCCACACAGACAGTCACCATGGAATTGAACCCGGGTCCCTGGCGCTGTGAGGTAGCAGTGCTAATCACCGTGCCACCAAAAGCATAGTTTCAGTATCAATATTACTCTTGATGAAGCTCAGATCGAATTTGCTTTGCCAGCTACTCTGTTAATGTGTCTTGTAGATATACAAAATCCCTCTTCGCCTCTTTTTCTCTCCTCCTAAAGAGGCCAGTTGGGTTTTATAACAATCCAGCCGTTTCATGGTCACTTTTTCCCAGTGCCGGCCCCACAAGTGACTCGATTCATTCAGCTAAATTTCACAACCTGCCTTTGTGTTTTTGTGGGTTCTCTCTCACCCCTAATTTTCTGTTTTAAGTCAGTTTCACATGGTGTTCGAAGGGGAGGATTCAAAGTCTGGAAACTCAAACCAAGCATCACATCAGGATCTGACTCAATTTATCATATCCTGAATATCAGCGGATTTTGAACATGGAAGGAAAAAGCATAGTTGACAGTGGGGAGAAACCGTACATGATTTGTTTGTGTGGACGAGGATTCGCTCTATCAGACCTCACAGGCCACAAATGCAGTCACACCGAGGAGAAACCGTGGAAATGTACGGACTGTGGGAAAGGATTCACTTCCCCATCCAAGCTGGAAACTCATCAACGCAGTCACACTGGGGAGAGACCATTCACCTGCTCCAAGTGTGGGAAGGGATTCACTCAGTCATCCCACCTGCTGAGACACCAGCGAGTTCACACTGGGGAGAGACCGTTCACCTGCTCAGAGTGTGGGAAGGGATTTTCTTTTTCAACCCACCTGCTGAGTCACCAGCAAGTTCACACTGATGAGACACCATTTCATTGTCCAGACTGCGGGATGTGCTATAAACGTTCTGGGGAACTGATTCGTCATCAACGTGTTCACACTGACGAGAGACCGTTTAGGTGCTCTTACTGCGGGACTGGGTTCAGACAATCATCTGACCTCACTGTACATCAGCGAAGTCACACTGGGGAGAGGCCATTCACCTGCTCAGAGTGCGGGAAGAGATTCACTCGATCATCTGACCTGCAGAGGCACCAGCGAATTCACACTGGGGAGAAGCCATTCAGCTGCTCCAAATGTGAGAAAAGATTCTTGCGATCATCTGACCTGGAGAAGCACCAACGAATTCACTCTGCGGAGAGAACATTCAGCTGCTCCAAGTGTGGGGAAGGATTCACCCAGTCATCCGACCTGCTAAGTCACCAGCGAATTCACACTGATGAAAGACCGTTTCAATGTCCAGAGTGCAGGAAGAGCTATAAAAGTTCTGGGGAACTGATGCATCATCAACATGTTCACACTGATGAGAGACGGTTTAGGTGCTCTCATTGTGGGACTGGTTTCAGGCGATCATCTCACCTCACTGTACATCAACGAATTCACACTGGGGAGAGGCCATTCACCTGCTCCTGGTGTGGGAAGGGATTCACTCAGTCCTTCAACCTGCAGAAGCACCAGCGAATTCACACTGGGGAGAGGCCATTCACCTGCTCCCAGTGTGGGAAGCGATTCACTGAGTCATCCGCTCTGCAGAAGCACCAGCGAGTTCACACTGGGGAGAGACCGTTCACCTGCTCCAATTGTGGGAAGGGATTCGCCACTTCATCCCACCTCCTGAGACACCAACAAAGCCACAAATAACTGCAGTGATTGAATTTTCCTGTTACTCACATTCAGGACTGAACCATGTTCATTTGGGTCTCTGTCTGCTCATTTACAGGGACTAATATTCAGGCTAAAAGTCAAATAAAGTAGATTTGTGTTAAATGCGCAGTGTGTTGTAACTTTTTAATATCTCTGACACAAGTTAGCTCCTTTTGAAGTACTCTCGCTCTCCCCTGTCTCTTCCATCCTCACCCCCAAAATGAAGTGTGAGGAGCTTGTGGAGCTTCTTTGTGACTGAGATTGAGTCAATCCGATCAGCTGCCTCAGCTGCTTCCCTCTCTTTCCACGAGCCCACTGGACCAAACTGTCTAAATTCCATCCTTTCCCGAGCCCTGAACCCACATCTTTCTCTAGTTTCTCTCCCATCTCCCCTCATGCCTTCTCAGAGCTCATCTTGTCCATGAGACCCAGCTCCTGCTCCATCAACCCTATTCCCACTGAGCTACTGATCAGCCAACTACCCTGTGTCCATGGATATTGTCAACATTTCTCTCTCTTCAGGTACTGTCCCTCTGTCCTTCAAATCTGCCATCATCACCCCCTCAATAAAACAAACCCTTGACCCTGCCATCCTTACAAATTACTGCCCCATCTTCAACCTCCCTCTCCGCTCCAAACTCTTTGAACATGTTGTCGCCTCCCAAATCCTTGCCCATCTTTCCCAGAACTCCTATGTTTGAATCCCTTCAATCAGGTCTCTGCCCTGTCACAGTAATGAAATACAAGAGACAAACAGAATCTTACCTGGAGAGAAAGACAGACAATTTGGGAACTTAGATCCAACACAGAAATGTTAATAAGACCAGAAGACAAGGGTAGCAGCACAGTCATTATCGAGAGACAACAATACCTGCTGGAGACGGACAGACAACTAAACAACACAAATCACAACACCAAGCTCCCTCGATCAATCTACCCGAGACAGGAAGGAGAATTGGAGACAGACTGGAAGAACTCAAATATTCCAGACACATTAACCAAAAACAACAGCTGGAACCAAGGGAGTTGTACCGGCTCCCTAAAATACACAAACACATGGACAGGACCAGGGAAATACCACCAGACAGACCCATTGGATCAGAGTGACTGAGAAACCTGCAGATTCATAGAATTTACAGTGCAGATGGAGGCCATTCGGCCCATCGAGCCTGCACCAGCCCTCGGAAAGAGCACCCTACTTAAGCTCATGACTCCACCCTATCCCCATAACCCAGTAACTCCACCTAACCTTTTTTGGACACTGAGGGGCAATTTAGCATAGCCAATCCACCAAACCTACACAGCTTTGAGCGGTGGGAGAAAACTGGAGCACCTGGAGGGAACCCACGCACACATGCAGGGAATGTGCAAACTCCACACGGTTACCCTGGAATTGAACCCAGATCGCTGGAGCTGTGAGGAAGCAGTGCTAACCACTGTGCCACCATGCTACACCTGTGGCGGGAGAAACAGATTTGGAAACACTTTGTGGATCCGCAAACCCTTCACCATCATTGTCAGCTCCCTGGTTTGCAGCTGCCTCCCTCCCTCCCTCCCTCCCTCCCTCCCTCCCTCCCGGGAACAGGCCCAGGTTAACGGGCACCATCCTGCTTCACACACTGGAGGGTGGTTCACATCACAGGATGGAGGAGGGGGGATAATAAATAAGAGCTTATACTTTGCACTTAAATCAATGAGGACTCTGATCTCTGGCAAGGAAGGAAACCCTGGCAGGTCGGCGGGGAGGATTCACAAACACCCGCTGGAGGCCCCAAACCCCCCAATAAGACCCATTGGTTTTATTGTCAATCTGCAGACAGGAGCTGGAGAACTGAACCCAGGCAGAGGAGAGGGAGGGAGAAAACTGGGAGTGGAGGAAAGAAATGGTGCAGATGGGTTTGGATTTCAGCCCAGGGAGGAGGGAGAGTGTGTGGGACGAGGATTTACACTTTGGGGGAATGGAGAGGAAAAAATAGTACATAGAAACTAGAATTGTCTATTCTGAATTTATATGCTCCAGTGACAGTGATAATGTTTGTAAATTCCTTTTACAGGATATTAGAAAGGAGGATTTACAGATGTGAGACTGAAACCAAACATCATCTGACAGTCACTCAATTCATCAGGACCTGAAAATCCTCAGACTTTGAATGTTGAAGGAGAAACGTTTGTCTCTTCTAATTGTGAGAAACAATTTTAAACATCAGTGTGACTGGAAAGATATCGAGACAAACACACCCGAGTGAGAGTGTTCCAGTTATTTGACTGAGGAAAGAGCTCTAACCAGTTACACAGCCTGAAGAAATATCACACCATTCACAGCGAGGAGAAACTGTACACATGTCCTGTGTGTGTGAAGAAGACTTCAACTGATCTTCCAACTTGGAGAGACACAAGGACACTGGCACCATGGAGAAACCATGGAAATGTGAGGACTGTGGGAAGGGATTCAGTTATCCTTCCCTGCTGGAAAACCATCGGCGCAGTCACACTGGGGAGAGGCCGTTCACCTGCTCTGTGTGTGGGGAGGGATTCATTCAGTCATCTGGCCTTTGGTCTCACCAGCGGATTCACACTGAGGAAAAGCTATTCATCTGCACCTCCTGTGGAAAGATGTTCAGGCATTCTTCAGCACTCACTGTACATCAACGCACTCACACTGGGGAGAGGCCGTTCGTCTGCTCCGAGTGTGGGAAGGGATTCACTCAGTCATTTCACCTGCTGTCACACCAGCGTGTTCATAGAGGTGAGAGACCGTTCACCTGCTCTGTGTGTGGGAAGGGATTCACTGGATCATCCCACTTACTGTCACACCAGCGTGTTCACATTAAGGAGAAACCATTCAGCTGCACTTCCTGTGGAAAGAGTTTCAGACAGGCATGCTCCCTCATTGCACACCAGCGGCTCCATACTGGGGAAAGACCGTTTACTTGCTTTGTGTGTGGGAAAGGATTCACAGTTTTACCCACCCTTCTGAGACACCAGCGAATTCACACTGAAGAGAAACCATTCAGCTGCACCTCCTGTGGAAAGAGTTTCAGGCAGTCATCCAACCTCACTGCTCACCAACGCACTCACACTGCGGAGAGACCGTTCACATGCTCCGTGTGTGGGAAGGGATTCAATCGGTCGTCCAACCTCACTGCTCACCAGCGCACTCACACTGGGGAGAAACCGTTTACCTGCTCAGTGTGTGGGAAGGGATTCGCAAAGTCTTTCAACTTGCTGGCACACCAACGCACTCACACTGAGAGACCATTCAACTGCTGTGTGTGTGGGAAGGGATTCACTCAGTCACGATGCCTCCAGAAACATCAGCAAGTTCATCAATGACTGCAGGGGTTGGATTCTGCTGTTGTTGCTGTTGTTTAGTTTTGATCATCTGACAATATTCTGTTCCTGCTGATAACGCCTGTAACAGCTGGAACTTAATCTGCTGAAAATGCCATTTATTGTGGGGGCTACAGTGTCTATTTCTAAAAGTACCATCTGTGATCTTTCTCCTTAATTCAAGAACTCTCAGCAGAAACCTGTTTAGAATAAATTTATGATCTTTTGCTTCAATCTAAATCAATCTTTGGTGTAAACTCTACAATCCAGTGTCTGAAAGATGCAACTGCAGAGCTCAAAATATATTTTTTCAATGGCTCTTCTTGAGATTCTGGGCAGCACAGTAGCATTGTGGATAGCACAATTGCTTCACAGCTCCAGGGTCCCAGGTTCATTTCCGGCTTGGGTTACTGTCTGTGCGGAGTCTGCATATCCTCCCCGTGTGTGCGTGGGTTTCCTCCCACAGTCCAAAGATGTGCAGGTTAGGTGGATTGGCCATGATAAATTGCCCTTAGTGTCCAAAATTGCCCTTAGTGTTGGGTTGGGTTACTGGGGATAGGGTGGAGGTGTTGACCTCGGGTAGGGTGCTCTTTCCAAGAGCCGGTGCAGACTCGATGGGCCGAGTGGCCTCCTTCTGCACTGTAAATTCTATGATAATCTATGATTTTCTCGAGAGATGCCCTTTTATTTTCGGGAGTTAATTTTTGGTTTCCAGGATCTCTTTTTCCACTCTCACTGACTCCTTTATTAAGTGATGTAGTCACGTAATCACATTACTGTCTGTATTTGTGTTGAATATTTTTTGAGTTTACTTCTTTTTGTAGATAAGAAAGCACAAATACCAAAGACTGTATACATATTAAATGTTTTAACTTTGGAATCTATAAATAAGATGTTTTTGTTAATGTATTGAAAAAGGAAACTCCCTTACTCCGTTTCCAAAATGATGCCAAATGTTTATTGGATCGACGGTGGAGCAGGAAAAAACTCACCCAATTCTGTGGATTTACATTCAAAACCCAGCGATAACCTCACTGCACCCACTGAGATCAGCTCAGACCGAGGGTTCTGTATGTTGTCTGTCAGCGTTTAACTGCAAAACAGCAGTGAAGAATGAAACCTGGATCTCAACTTCTAATTTGACAGATGTGATTAGTGAGTAAGTTCACAATCGCCGATTACTCCAATTCCTGGGCTGTGCACCCCACCTCCTGGGATATATGAAAATAATGAAATCTTGCTCAGCAGAACGGGGAAAGCTCTGCGTCTCCTTCTGAAGCTCCCACTGCTGTGAAACCCTGTAGTTCTGTCCCAGGGAGACATGGCTCCTCCACACAGCACTGACTCAGGCAGCACGTCAGCCAGCTTCCTTCCTCAAAATGGGTGACAAAGCTGTTCCTCCAATCATAGATTCTGTCTCTGCAGAAGCAACAACATTGGGAGAGACAGAATCTGTGATTATAGAACTTCATAGAATTTACAGTGCAGAAGGAGGCCATTCGGCCCATCGAGTCTGCACCGGCTCTTGGATAGAGCACCCTACCCTGTAGCCATCTAAAATGGACACCAGTATACAAAATGGAGAACTGCAAAGACTGCAGGGAAAAACGGACAGTAAAGTGCAAACAGCTTGCAGAAGCTTGCAGCATTCAGACATTTGCAAAAACCGGTTTCCCCACAGCTGCAGAGTCCAGGCAGCGATGTTAATGGGGAAAACGATCTGCATCCTAATGAGGTGATACTGGGACAGTCCCAGATACAATAGATACATTAAGTATCTATCGATACTTTTCAATAGCTAAGCAGACAGGATGGCGCCAACGAAACCAGGACAATAAGACCTAAGAACCGCCCCAGCCATCAAGGAACGACCCTAGGATAGGGGGGTTCGAATCATATCGATTGGGAAAGACCCAATCGATCCCCAGCAGGTGAGAGAGCCCGCACCAAGGGGCATGGACCTCTGGGGGCCTATAAAAAGAAGGTCCCGCACATGGTTCGGCCTGTTTTGTCTCCGGTTCCTGCTGCTGTTGCCTCCTGTCTCCGGCCTCCGACTCCAGCTTCCAGACTCCTGTCTTTCATCACCGGCCGTCGAGCAGCAGCCATCGATCAGTAAGTGCCAACGACGATCGCTACGTGACCCAGGCATTGCTTATACTCTTGCCGACTATTAGCGAACAGAAGTTGCAGACCAGAAAGGAACAAAGGCCTTGTTCCCTGACCTTGCTTGTTCCTACTTGGATAAGTATTAGTCATTTAATAGTAGAAGTAAGTTAGTCTTTTAGCGTGTGCATGAGTATTTATTATAATTGTTATAATAAACTCTAATTGTTTTGGACTTACTAATTGGTGTATGACTTTATTGCTTTGAACTTGACCTTAGCACTTGTAACGGTGTCTCTTCCGGCACCTGGCGACTCCAGAGCATAGAAATAAGAAACAGAGCCAAACGAGTGTTAAGCACACTGCCTCTATTGGAGGAGTGTTAAACACACTAACTTAGAACGACCAACAACCCTATCCCCATAACCCAGTAACCCCACCCAACACTAAGGGCAAGTTTGAACACTAAGGGCAAGTTTGGACACTAGGGGCAATTTATCATGGCCAATCCACCTACCCTGCACATCTTTGGACTTTGGGAGGAAACCGGAGCACCCGGAGGAAACCCACGCACACACGAGGAGGATGTGCAGACTCCGCACAGACAGTGACCCAAGCCGGAATCGAACCTGGGACCCTGGAGCTGTGAAGCAATTGTGCTATCCACAATGCTACCGTGCTGTTCCTCATAGATTCTGTCGATCCCACACACAGGGGCAAATATTCTTCCAGTGGATTCTCCCATGGTAGAATTTTCATGGGCCTTTTGAGGATGAATTCAGCCTTCACACCTGGTCCTGAAATACTATCACTCTGGGTGTAAGGCTTTCTGGGGTAAAACATAAATCTAGATCTTGTCACCTGACACAAATTCATATTGTCACCTGAGTCCCAGATTTAAATGTGATTGTCCAACACAGAAGACACAGATACATTCTCCACGTTAAATCTGATTCAACACCCCCTAAACACAAGCTACAAGAGATAGTTTGTGTTGTTCACAATGATGACAGTATCAGCCTGACCTGGCCTAACGCTTCTGCTGAGCAGGGAGACTCCTTGTTGGAATGGGGACATTTCCTGTCTGCCCAGTTATTCCTTTAAGCCCTTTAATTGTTTGTGAATCATGTCACATGTAGACCTGACTGGGTAAGGATGACAGATTTCCTTCCCGATTAAGAGAACTAGATGTGTTTTTACGGCAATTGATCCATGCTCACAATATTTTTATTGGAATCAAATTCAGCCGTGGTAGGATTCAAAGTCAGGTACCATTACAATAAAAACAGCTGATTTGTGGCATTAACTCAGCGGGTCTGGCAGTATCTGTGGAGAGAAAAATAATGAACATTTTGAGTCTGCGATGGTAATTTCTGATTTTATTAGATTTCCAGCATCAGCAGTATCTTGCATTTATTATCCCGAAATCATTCCCCTGGCTGTCTGGATTACTTGTCCACCGCTGTTCCTTAAGAGTCTGCTGCCCTTGTCCTTCCAGGCGGTGGAGGCCTGGGTTTGGAAGCTCCTATCGGTGAGTTCCCTGATTTCAGTATCAAATGTTGAAATGTTTGCTCCACACCCACAGGGTTTCATCTGTTTAAAGCCACAAACAGAAAGGTCCACTTTTCTCCTAAGGTTTGAGAGAAATCAGCTTTCAAAATGATGCAGAGTTTCAGCCAATGAGGGAGATCCGGGCTCAGCCCCGCCCCTCATTCACTCTGATTGGTTGGAGGGCAAGCCGCTCCCGCTCAGTTCCTCCGGCCCCGCCCCCCCCCCTTGCTATTGGTCTGGCGCTGCCGTCAATCAGCAGGGCATTGTGATGCCGGGCATGCGCAGTGCCGCTGCTGTAGTTGGACACCACTGCGCAGGTGCTGAGGAAGCTGGAGTTTTCCAGTGTTGGTCTCGGGGAGAGCGGCCTTTGTCCCGGAGAAGCGGAGTCAGCGTCAGGCGGTGGGTGGGAGGATTTGGAAACACTTTGTGGCTCCGCAAACCCTTCACCATTATTGTCAGCTCCCTGGTTTGCAGCTGCGGAGCTTCTCCCTCCCTCCCGGGAACAGGCCCAGGTTAACGGGCACCATCCTGCTTCACACACTGGAGGATGATTCACATCAATGACCAGGAGGTACAATTATTGATGAATTGATTTTAATCTCACTTTGCACAGAGGAGCTTGAGAACTCAACCCAGCCAGAGGGGAGGGAGGGGGTAAACTGTAAGGAAAAGAATTGTGAAGGTGGCGTGCAGGGTTTGCCGGGCTGACCAACTCTCAGGGTGAAAATTAAGGCACAGCCTGCACTGAAAGGCTGGCGTTCTGCCAGAGCTGGGACCAGGCCGCCTGGGGTAAGTCTCTGCCAGAGCTGGGACCAGGCCGCCTGGGGTAAGTCTCTGCCAGAGCTGTTGGAACACAAAAACAGTAAGGAACATGGTTCTGTGCATTGAGAAAAGCCCAATTTATGTGACAGACAACATCCAAGCAGCAAGCAGCCTGGGACAGTGAACACAAATATATTCCTACAAAATACGGGACTGTTAGTCACTGTGAGATTTGCATCCAGCCCCAGGAGGCAATAGAGTGCATGGGATTAGGATTTACTGCTTTGCAGGTACAAATGAGGAAAATATGTTTAATGGAAAATAGAATTTTACATTCAGAACTTCTCTCCTCTATTTACAGTTTTGTAAACTCCTTTTCCAGCGCATGAGAATTGTGGATTTATCAACAGAAAGCTCAAACTGAGCATCACAGCATTATCTGACAGTCACTGGCTCACCTTGGCCTGAATATCATCAGTAATTGAATTTGGAAGGAGAAATGTTTGTGTGTTCTGTCTGTACGACACCAGTTAAAACATCTGTCACTGGAAAACCATCAAGACACACACTGGAGTGAGAGGTTCCAGTACACTGACTGTACAAAGAGCTTCAACCAGTTAAACAGCCTGTAAAAAAACATTACACAATTCTAAGAGGGAAAAAAGCTTGATTGAAATGAAATGAAATGAAAATAGCTTATTGTCACGAGTAAGCTTCAATGAAGTTACTGTGAAAAGCCCCTAGTCGCCACATTCTGGCACCTGTCCAGGGAGGCTGGTACGGGAATTGAACCGTGCTGCTGGCCTGCTTTAAAAGCCAGCGATTTAGCTGAGTGAGCTAAACCAGATTGTGTTCTATGTGTGTGGACAAAGCTTCAATTGATTGTCCAAACTGGAGAAATTCAAGGAAACTGGCAACATGGAGAACATAGAACATAGAACAGTACAGCACAGAACAGGCCCTTCGGCCCTCAATGTTGTGCCGAGCCATGATCACCCTACTCAAACCCACGTATCCACCCTATACCCGTAACCCAACAACCCCCCCTTAACCTTACTTTTTTTTTGTAGGACACTACGGGCAATTTATCATGGCCAATCCACCTAACCCGCACATCTTTTGGACTGTGGGAGGAAACCGGAGCACCCGGAGGAAACCCACGCACACAGGGGGAGGACATGCAGACTCCACACAGACAGTGACCCAGCCGGGAACCGAACCTGGGACCCTGGAGCTGTGAAGCATTTATGCTAACCACCATGCTACCCTGCTGCCCCAGGAGAAACCGTGGAAATGTGAGGAATGCGATAAAGGATTCAATTCTTCATCCCGGCTGGAAATCCATCGACGTGTTCACACTGGGGAAAGGCCTTTCATCTGTTCTGTGTGTGAGAGGAGATTCACTCAGTTATCTGCCCTTCGGTTACACCAGCGAGTTCACACTGAGAAGACGCCATTCAGCTGCACAACCTGTGAAGAGAAATTCAAGTCCTTATCCAAGCTCACTGAACACCAGCGAATTCACACGGGTCAGAAACCATTCATTTGCTTTGTGTGTGGGGAGGGATTCACTCAGATATTCACCCTTCAGACACATCACCAAATGCACACAAATGAGGATCCATTCAGGTGCATCACCTGTGGAGAGGGTTTCAGTCAGTCAGCTGATCTCAGTGCGCACCAACGCACTCACACTGGGGAGAAGCTGTTCACTTGCTCCGTGTGTGGGAAGGGATTCCCTTGGTCATCCCAACTGCTGACACATCAGTGGGATCACACCGGGGGGGGGGGGGGGGGGGGGGAGATGGTTCACCTGCTCCTTGTGTGGAGTGGGATTCACTCAGTCACAACACCTGCTGAGACACCAGCGAGTTCACAAGTGACTGCAGGGACTGGAATCTGCTGATTTGCTGCTGCTAATCACATCCAGCATTGATCGTCTGACAATATCTGGTTTGATTCGGCTGATGTTGACAGTTCCTATAACTGGCTGCAGTTCAATATTCTGGAGATGTCACTGATTTTCGGGGCTGCAATGCCCCTTTTTAAAAGCCCCACCTGTGATCTTTCTCAGTTCAAAAACTCTCAATCGGAACACCTTTACAGTAAAATGATCAATTTGTACTTCAATCCTAAATTGATCTCTGATGAAAATCAGTGTCAGCAAATGCTCCACTGGTTATCAACTTCAATTAGAAAGTGCAGATTAATCCTTGCTGACAATTCCTGCTGACTTCTGTCCATTAGGGAATTAAATTGCATCATGTGAAGGTAGCCAAGACAGATGTGTAAAAATCAGGGACATACTCTGTAAATAAACATTGGATCAGCTGGTGTCAATGATTCCAGACTGCCTGTGACAATGGAAATCTCTGTGTGATGAGATCAAGAGGACGCTTCATCCGACCATCACCAAAGTTACCCGGCTGAAATTGGCAGGTGGTGAAGATCTCACCGACAGAAGTAACCAGATGTCCCGCTGGGTTGAACATGACTGTGAGCTGTACCCCTGTGAGACGGACATCTCCCAGTCTCTGTTTGACTCTCCTGCAGCTTCCTGTCACAGTCAGTTGGACAAGGAACCCTCATCATTTGAGCCGAATAGGGCCATTGATTGCTGAGAAAGCAGAAAGGTGCCCGGCAAGGATGGAATTCCAGCTGAACTGCTCACACACAGAAAGTCCCATCGACTGCCACACCTTCATGACCTCCTTCGCCTCTGGTAGGTGACAGGAACCATTCCATATGCGTGATGCAAACATCATCACAATATATACAACCAGCAGTGACGGAGGAGATTACAACAACTATAAAGACATCTCAGTCCTTAACATCACTGGGAAGATCTTCATAGGGTCATGTTTAAAAGACTCCAACTTCTTGCTGACTGAGTGTCAGCCATTGACTCTAATCGGTCATTAACAACCATTTGTATTATTTACGTCCTCTTGTTAGCACGCAGGCATGAGGCCCAATCCCGCCATCAGCAGGGTGGCTGTCAGAGCATCACGCTTGGATCGGCGCCCAACGCCAATACAGATTTTCCACTGCATCACGGACCCCCCTGTGAGTGGTGGAGATTCCAGCTCTATGTGTATAAACATCTGCTTCATTCATCACGAGTGTCTGGCAGTTGCCTTTCCGTTCCAGGCTGATATCCTCTCTGACATTATAGGTAGAAAGAGGTGCTGTCTGTTCAGGGTTTGGGAAGACACTCACAGACTCCGTTAGCAGCAGTTTGTCAAATGGCCTCTGGTAGCTCCCTCTGATGTTGGACAGTGCAGTTCAGCGATGGTCTGGTAGAAGCTCTTCAGATGCACCTTATAAGTGAGACATTTCCAAATCGGAGAAGTGAATATTTTTATTCTGCTGACTCATAGGCAGAGGGTTGGCCGTCTTATTGGTTGCTGTTCACCCAAAAAATCCAGTTTGAACATAAAAAATGCAATACGGCACTTTTTTCACAAAAACGTAGACGGTTAGGTTCTGTCCTTTCGCATTAAGTGGAGTCGGCCAATGTTACTGAGGTGAAAATAGTCTTGTGGGTATATAGTTGAAAACTCAGCTTGGAGTGAAATATTTTGTGTTGGGTGTGAGCCAGGGTTCAGCCTGAGACAGTTCCCAGGGAGCGGGATGGAGTTCGTGTGTAGGGAATGGAGATTGTCGTGGAGATTGAAGAGGGATGGAGTCAGTGGGTAGGGAATGGAGTTCGGAGTGGGGATTGACGAGGGATGGAGTCCGTGTGTAGGGAATGGAGATTGTCGCGGAGATTGAAGAGGGATGGAGTCAGTGGGTAGGGAATGGAGTTCGGAGTGGGGATTGACGAGGGATGGAGTCCGTGTGTAGGGAATGGAGATTGTCGTGGAGATTGAAGAGGGATGGAGTCAGTGGGTAGGGAATGGAGTTTGCAGTGAGGGTTGAAGACAATGGCCTCATTCTACATGTTTAACTGGAGGAAGTTTCTGCTCTTTCAGCCTGAATGTCAGACAAGTCAGAATGGTGTGTGACTTGGAGAGGAATTTGGAGGTGAAGGTGTTCACATATACCTGCCATCCCAGTCCATCGAGGTGGTGGAGGGGAGAGTTTGGGAGGTTCTGATCAATTGTAGATATGTAAAATCTGTCTCCCTGGCCACTGCCTCGACCCCACCAATGACCTGGTTCAACACAATTTCATAAGGTGTCTTTGTGTTTTTGTGAGTTCTCACTCCCTTTTTTCTGTTTTAACTCAATTTCACAGGGTACTGGAAGGGGAGGACTTTCTGTCGGGAAACTGAAACCAAACATCACATCAGAATCTGACAGAATCGCCTAATTTACCATAACCTGAATATGATCGGATTTTGAACATGGAAGGAAAAAGCACCGATCACAGTGAGAAGAAACTGTCCACGTGTTATATGTTTGGACGAGGCTTCAGCCGATCCTACCGGTCGAACAACAAACAACGTCACACTGAGGAGAAACTGTGGAAATGTGAGGATTGCGGGAAGGGTTTTGACTATCCAGTTAGGCTGGAAATTCATCGGCGAATTCACACTGGGGAGCGACCGTTCATCTGCCCCAAGTGTGGGAAGGGATTCACTACCTCGTCCCACTTGTTGATACACCAGCGAGTTCACACTGGGGAGAGGCCATTCACCTGCTCAGAATGTGGGAAGGGATTCACTCAGTCATCCAACCTGTTGACACACCAGCGAATGCATGCTGGGGAGAGACCATTCATCTGCTCCGAGTGTGGGAAGGGATTCACCATTTCAGCCCACCTGCTGAGACACCAGCGAGTTCACTCTGACGAGAGACCTTTTAGATGCTCAGACTGTGGGAAAGGCTATAAAAGTTCTAGGGAGCTGATGTCCCATCAACGTGTTCACACTGACGAGAAACCATTCAGATGCTCTCACTGTGGGAGACCTCACTGTACACCAGCGCACTCACACTGGGGAGAAGCCGTTCTCATGCGCTGTGTGTGGGAAGAGATTCAATCAGACATGTACCCTTCAGAGACATCAGCAAGTTCACACTGGGGAGAAGCCATTCACCTGTTCTGTGTGTGGGAAGAGGTTTGGTCGGTCATCCACTCTGCTGAGACACCAGCGAGTTCACAAGTAACTGCAATGAGTGGACCTTCCTGTAAATCACATCCAGGCCTGAACAGGAGGAGCAGCCAGATTGGGAGAGACTGAATCTGATTGGAGGAGCTGTTTCTCACACATTCTGTCTCTCCCACATTCAGGAGAGAGTTAATTTTCAATGGTCACCCCAGTGGTGAATTTTAATTGGCACATTGGGGGGTTTTGATGGGCAGAATTTGACCACCTCCTCCATTGAAATTACACCTTGTTCCAATTTTCCACATCTCCGATTAGAAAGTGCTGATTAATCCTTGCTGACAATTCTTGCTGACGTCCACATAGATTATCAAGGAATCTGAAACAAAACAGTGAATTATTTCACAGACACAAGATTCAACAATCAACATTGATATTGATGAAGTTTGGAAGTTGCTGAGTTGAATCATTTCTGACACAGCAGCAGCAACATTTGGTAAAGGTGGAACCCACAACAAAGACTGTTTTGAGAGCCACTCAGCAGAGATGTCATCTGTCATTGAAGCAAAAAGCAAAGCCGACCTGATGAACAACATAAACCCAACACTGAGAACACTGCATCATGTGAAAGCCAAGACAGTTGTGTAAAAGACGGGGAGAATGTGTGAAATAATCACTGGATCAGCCGACATCACAGAATGTGAATTGCCTCTGAAAACTACTGGATTTGATGTGATTAAGAGGACACTTGGTTCTTCCTTCAACAATGTGGCCAACTGAAATCAGCAGATGCTGAAGTTCTCACTGACAGATCTAAACAGATGTCCCGCTGCGTTGAACACGGCTGTGAGCTGTACCCCTGTGAGACGGACAATTCCCAGTCTCTGTTTGACTCTCCTGCAGCTTCCTGTCATGGTTTTTTTTTTTCTTTTTTTTTAAATTTAGATTACCCAATTATTTTTTCCAATTAAGGGGCAATTTAGCATGTCCAATCCACCTACTCTGCACATTTTTGGGTTGTGGGGGCAAATCCCACGCAGACACGGGGAGAATGTGCATGCTTCCTGTCATGGTTGAGTTGCACAAAATGCCATCACTTGTGCTGGAAAAAGCCATTCGTTGCTGAGCAAGCAGAAAGGCACCCAGAAAGGATTGAATTCCAGCTGAACTGCTCAGACACGGAGAGTTCCATCGACTACCACATCTGCATAATCTCCTCCTCTTGGCAGGTAGGATCCATTTCACAGGAAACGTTGACACAAATATCACAATCTACAAAAACAGCAGTGACAGAGGAAATTGCAGCAACTACAGGGACATCTCACTCTTTAGCATCACTGGGAAGACCTTCACTAAGGTCATGTTTGAAGATTCATCTACTTGCAGACTGAGTTTATCCAGAAGCACAGTGTGGTTTCTGTGCTGACCGATCTACAGTGAACATGATCTTCTCCACACACCAGCTACAAGAGAAGTGAACAATTGGGATTTGATCTATAGTATCAATGCTGAGAAAGTGAAATGTTTTAATAACTGAATGAAAATAAACCTTTCAGTGTGAATCACAATTTACTGGTGCAATTGGAAAAGGCACCAAAATGTCTCAATCTCTGAAGATAAACGTCAGCCTTGAAGTTATGTTTCGGAGCTCACAAGCTGTGGGAAGCTCCACTCTCTTTAACACTTTTTGGTCTAAGAAGGTTGAAGCATTCGTTTATCCACGTAAGCTAACTTTTTTAGTTTGATTTTTCCTCAGTTACAATACAGCGATCGGGAAAGTCACCTGAAGAAAGAAAACAAAACATCTTGGCAAGACTGAGAAAAAATATCAAAATAATTGGAAAAACAAAGATCAAAATGGTGTCTTGTTCATCTTTAATCTGGAAATAGTTATGTAAAGTTGACACTATTGTGTCCATTTGTGAATGTTTGCTTCACCCTTTTACAGTCAAGCATCGCTGTGAGAATTTAAACTAAAGTTTAAAGGTTTTTTAAAGATTTGGCTTCATCCCATTTGTTATCGTTCAAGACAAAGTGCCTGAAAACGGGAGATGAGAGTTACCCCCAAACCGATCTGTACCTCTGTCTCTGATCTAAAAATACCGGATGATGTGAGTGTTTAATTGGACAGTAAAGTTTCCGCACTGTCCTGAAACAGATAGAATGGGAAGCACCATTTTCTTTTTTCTTAATAAATTTAGAGTACCCAATTATGTTTTTCCAATTAAGGGGCAATTTAGCATGTCTAATCCACCTACCCTGCACAGCTTTGGGTTGTGGGGAGTAAGATCTATGCAGACATGGGGAAAATGTGCAAACTCCACACGGACAGTGGACCGGGGCTGCGATCGAACTCGGGTCCTCGGCGGCATAGAACATAGAACAGTACAGCACAGAACAGGCCCTTCGGCCCTCGATGTTGTGCCGAGCAATGATCACCCTACTCAACCCCACGTATCCACCCTATACCCGTAACCCAACAACCCCCCCCCCCCCCCCCTACTAACCTTACTTTTAAGGACACTACGGGCAATTTAGCATGGCCAATCGACCTAACCCGCACATCTTTGGACTGTGGGAGGAAACCGGAGCACCCGGAGGAAACCCACGCACACCTGGGGAGGACGTGCAGACTCCGCACAGACAGTGACCCAGCCGGGAACCGAACCTGGGACCCTGGAGCTGTGAAGCATTTATGCTAACCACCATGCTACCGTGCTAAGCACAGCGCCACAGTGCCGCCCTGGAAGCCCCATTTTTAATCTAAGAAAATAAAATCACACCAGCGATTGGGAATTGGAATAATTCTGTGGGTCTAATTCAACGGAACAGACAAACTGTATTTCTACGTACATTCTAGTGGAAGTTAGGAAAGTGTAGATGAGACAAGTGAGTGATAGTTTTCACTTGGAGATGTTTGTAGCCTGGCTTCTGCACTTAACAATAATAGGAATCTGACAGTCTGGTCACTACCTGAAAGCATTGGAACATTACAGAGTGGTTCCTTCATCTTTTAAGAGACCATCTTTTAAACATTGTTTGAAAATCCATGAGTGAGCTGTATCAGATGGTACATGGAACATCCTTTTGGGATACAGATGTGTGTGTGCAGATGTGATGTTACATGTGGAAACACATGGTGACCTTGCACGGGAGAACAGTCCCCGACATGTTCAGCTATTTGACTACAGAACAACATGAAGTGCTTAACATAGAATGAGAGAGCATTTTAAATTGTCAAGACATTGACATGTCTTGCACAGAGAATCTGACTTTAAAACAATCAGGACAGAATTAAACTCACTGGAATCTATCAGAGGGAGTGAAATTAAAGTGAAGAGGGATATAGGATCTGGATTTAGAAAATATTCACAAGGTGGATGCAGGTGAACAGGGGGCTGGAGAATCTTTGAAATTTGTGCCTGAACCTTTGTTTGAACTGGATGTGTTTCCGATGCCAATAATCTAGAATTGTGAGAGATGGAGTGCAGGTGGGGAGGATAAATCACAGTCAATAATGATCAAATTTTGCTGGAATTTTTTTTACAAGTAGTCTAGGTTGCAGCTCAAGGGTTTGTGTTGCTGTTTCTGATCATTTCAGGAACTTTAGATGTTATCTATGGAATGTAACAAGAAATTTGGAAAAAAAGCTTGTAGTTTAGAAAGAGATGGGTGAAACAGAAATCAGATTGTGAGACGTTAATAAGGATAATCCCTCTTCAAGGTGGGAAGATCTGTCAGAAATCACTGACTAATAACCTAATAAAATCATCAGAAATGTATTCCATATTACAAGAATAGCTGTGTGTGTGTCTCTCTGTCTTGCTTAAAAATAAAGATTCCTGGCTTGACAAACAGAGGGAAATCTATTCCAGTATTACTTCATACGGATGGACACGGTAGTTAGGGAACTGAATTTATAGTGCTAACTGAAGACAATGACTTTGGCCTTCCCAATTTTTAATCCAAATTTCTGCTCATCCAGTACTGGATATGGGAAAAGCAGTTTGATCATTTAGTAACAGTGGAGGAATGGAGAGGATGGGGTGAGGTAGAAATGGGTGTTGTCAGTGTACATGTGAAAACTAACACGGTACTTTTGGATGATGTCACCTAGTGGCAGCGTGTAGATGGGAAATAGGAGGGGCCGAGAATAGATCCTTTTTAAGGTGGATAATGACGGTGGATTTAAAGGTGAGAGGGACAGTACCAAAAGAGAGAGAGACCCGTTGACATTATCAGCTAACACGGGGAAGTTGGGTGATCAGTAATCCTGAGAATACGGTCAATACAGCAGAAGGTGGAACTCATGGACAAGAGCACTGAGAGGGCACGACAGAGGATGGCAGAGAAACTGGAGAAAGGTGTGAGTTCAGAGCTCAGAAACAAAAGTCTGACCCTGGTGGGCTCATGGAAGGGAGGGAAGCAGCAGAGGCAGCTGATCGGATTGTCTCTGTAGCTCCATGAGTTCCTCACACTTGTTGGAAGTGAGAATGGGAGACAGGGAAGAACAAGAGCCCTTCAAAAAGGAATTAATGCGAGTTAGAGATATTAAAAAGACGCAACGCAGTGTACTTAACACAAAGTTGATTTATTTAACATTTATCTAGAATAGTAACTTGGCTGTTAACTGGGCTGGGGTTTAACAACATCAGCAGAAACAGACCCCAATGAACATGGTTCAGTCCTAGATGTGATTAACAACAAAATTCAATCACTGTAGTTACTTGTGAACTCGGTGGTGTCTCAGTAGGTTGGATGACTGAGTGAATCTCTTCCCACAATCGGAGCAGGTGAAGGGCCTCTCTCCTGTGTGAATTCGCTGGTGTGCGGTGAGCTCAAACGATTGCCTGAATCTAGTCGCACAGTGAGAGCAGCTGAACGGTCTCTCGTCAGTGTGAACGCGCTGATGGTACATTAGATCCTCAGAACTTTTATAACACTTCCTGCAGACTGGGCATTTAAATGGTTTCTCCCCAGTGTGAACTTGCTGGTGTCTCAGCAGATCAGACGACTGAGTGAATCCCTTCCCACACTCGGAGCAGGTGAACGGCCTCTCCCCAGTGTGAATTCGCCGGTGTACTGTCAGTTGTGATGATCGCCTGAACCCAGTTCCACAATGAGAGCATCTGAATGGTCTCTCGTCAGTGTGAATACGTTGATGCAGCATCAGATTCCTGGAACTTTTGAAGCACTTCCCACAGTCTGGACATTTAAATGATGTCTTGTCAGTGTGAATTTGCTGGTGTGTCAGCAGGGTGGATGAATCAGTGAATCCTTTTCCACACTCGGAGCAGATGAACGGCCTCTCTCCGGTGTGAATGCGTCGATGAGTTTCCAGTGCAGATGGGTAAATGAATCTCTTCCCACAGTCTCCACATTTCCACGATTTCTCCACAATGTGAACGGTGTTTTTTCCTTCCATCTTCAATTTCCAATCGCATTCACATTACGATCAATTGGGCGTCTGTCTGATCCTGATGTGATGAATGGTTTCAGTTTTCCCACTGAAAATCATTGTGTTCTCATATCCTGTGTAATTGTTTCAAAACAGAAAATAGGGAGTGAGAGAGAACCCACAAAAACACAAAGACAGGTTGTGAAATTGAACTGAATGAATCTGGTCATTTGTGGGGCCAGCGCTAGGAAAAAGTGACCATGAAAACTGCTGGATTGTCATCAAAACCCAACTGGTTCACTGATGTCCTTCAGGGAAGAGAACCTGTCAACTGGTTGGAGCGTAGATTAGACATCAGCCTCTTTTGGAGGAGAGAGAAAGCTGGGAGCAGAATGGGTAACGGTGATGGACTGTATGCATCTAAAGCTCAGCTAGAACTTTGACAGAATCTCCCGGATCTTCAACCTTCACCACTGAGAAGGATCAGGATCGCAGGTGTATTTGAAATGCATCACCTCCAAGTTCCAATCCAAGACACACATTGTCCTGATCTATCTGACAGCCATGATGTGAAGATACCGGTGTTGGACTGGGGTGGGCAGTAAGAAGTCTTACAGGACCAGGTTAAAGTCCAACAAGTTTGTTTCGAATCACTAACTTTCAGAGCAAAGGTAGCCAAGTTCCGCACCCATGAGTACGGCCTCAACCGAGACCTTGGATTCATGTCACATTACATTCACCCCCCACCATCTGGCCTGAGTTTGAGAAACTCTACGAACTGTCCTGACTTGAGACAATTCATACCTCTTTAATCTATGATTATCCCTCTCTCCAGTTGCACCGTCTGGACCTGTAAAGACTTAATTACCGGCAAATACTCGCATTCAAAGTATCATCTTGCATCATTGACTTTGTCTATATATGTGGTTGTGGAACCCACCTCTTCATTCACCTGAGGAAGGAGCAGTGCTCTGAAAGCTAGTGATTCCAAACCTGTTAGACTTTAACCTGGTGTTGTAAGACTTCTTACTGTATCTGACATCCTGTACTGGATGAACAGAAATTTCCCCCAATGAAATAATGAGAAGTTTGAAATCATTGTCTTCAGTCCCTGCTACAAGTTCCACACCCTAAGCATTGACTCCATCCCTATCCCTGACAACAGTCTGAGCTGAACCAGACTGTTTACAACCATGGAAAAATATTTAACTAAAATAAAAGTTAAAAACTCTGGAAATCTGAAGTACAAACAGAAAATGCAGGAAAAACTCACCAGGTCAGGCAGCATCTGTGGAGGAAGATGACTCTTCCGAAACCACAGCTCGGTTTCTGACCACATATCACTGCCACGGCCTTTAATGAATTTCTATCTCGTTCACATCACCCGACTTAGTCTTGTCTCATGTTTCTGATGTTCACACACATTCCTTTATTGTCTCTAGATTTGACTATCCAAGAAATACACTTACATTTAGGTTCTGATGAATGGAGTGACTGTCAGATTTTGATCTGATATTTGGTTTGACTTTTCCACCTTCAAATTCTGCTCTTCCAACGTCCTGTAAAGCAAAAGTCATCACTGTCAGTCCAGGAATAAAAATTGAGAAGAAACGTTATGGTTCAAGTTTGCTGTGTGTAAATCCTCCCATTAAGGGCCATATGGGGATAAGTTGGGGGAATGGGCCTAGGTAGGGTGCTCTTTCAGAGGTTTGGTGTATATTCAATGTGCCGAATAGTCTCTTTGCACTGCAGGTGGTCTATGATTCTTTTCTACTCTGTGAACCCCCTGTAAAAGGAGTTTTCAGAATCAATCACTGTCAGTCCAAGATTAAACACTGAGAAGCGACAAACATTTCTCTTGGTTTGAGTTTTCTGTGTGTAAATCCTCCCTTCCCAACCCCCTGTAAAAGGAGTTTGCAGAATCCATCCCTGTCAGTCCAGGAGAAAAATTCACAACATTCTCTTGACAGGACGGGATCAACGCGCATGCGCCTTGCTGCACATTATTAAAGTTGGTGCAAATGGTTTTGGGCCTTTCGCCAGCTGCCGCCGCCCCGTTTGGGGCGAATGCGGGACCGATCGGTTCTTATTTTGATTTCGAGTCCTGCACTGGGTGTTTATGAAGCCTCAGCACCCACTCGGCCCCCTCCATTACCCGGCCACAATCGGCTGTTTCTGTCTGTTCGCGGAATCCAAATTATCTCCTCCCTACAGGGGCAGCACCCACACTGCGCATGCGGCTGGCGGAGCCCACACTGTGCATGCGGCTGGCGGAGCCCACGCTGCGCATGTACCATTTCCAATCTGCAATTGCGTCTGCGCAGACCTCTTGTCGGGGGGGGGAGGGCACATTCTAATTCGCTCTGAAGGTTGGGTAATTCTTCCGGCATTGGGGAGCGATGTGTCCCATTGGAAAATCAGGTTTTGTGACCCGATTACGCTTGGAGCCCGAGAGACACTATACAAAATTATAAATCAATTAATACTGCAATAAAATGTGCCCGAGTCCTCCAGCATAATTCTGTCTTGTGTGTAATTAACAGCAAAATAATATCCCACAATTCGATGTGAACTGACTAGGGCCCTTTTTTATTTGTTCATTTGGCATGGGTGTCGCAGGCTGTGCCAGCATTTATTGCCCATCCCTAATTGCCCTTGGGGGACAGTCAAGAGTCAACCACATTGCTGTGGGTCTGGAATCACATGTATAAAGATTATTATTATTACACCAGACCAGGTAAAGGTGGCAGATTTCCTTCCCGAGCAGGTAAGAAGAACAGGTGTTTTGTTTTCCTTCATTGAATATTTAGATCGTATATTTTTGGTAAGACTGCAAAAAAAATTTATGTTCCAAGTTTCAATTTCCCACCAGCCTTCGGGTACTGAAATGCAAGATCCTGCAGATGATGAATATCTGAAGTAGAAGCAGAACGTGTCAAAACTACACAGTAGATCTGGCAGTGTTTGTGGAAAGATACATATGGTTTTCATTTCAGGTCTGTGAACTTTCATCAGAGCTGCACTGTTTCAGTGCACATTTTATGTTCACTCATTCTCAACCCACAGATGCTGCCAGATGTTACATATATTTGAAGCCTTCCGTGTTTCTTTCTCATTAGAAGTTATTCTTACTAACATATTGCTATTTTCATCCCTCTACAAGTAGAAACATTGTCCACGTGTCTATCCTGTTAAAAGCTTTAATAATCTCAAAAATCTCAATCTGGTCATCCCTCATTATTTTCCAAAGAAAACATGTTCAGCCTGTTCAACTTTATCCATAGGAATTAACCTTCCAGTTCTTGTTTCATTCTAGTACATTTTGATGCAAGGAGCAGATACAGCCTCCGCCCTTTCACCTCTTCCAGGGGCTAGTTTAGCACACTGGGCTAAATCGCTGGCTTTTAAAGCAGACCAAGGAAGGCCAGCAGCACGGTTCAATTCCCGTACCAACCTCCCCGAACAGGCACCGGAATGTGGCAACTAGGGGCTTTTCACAGTAACTTCATTGAAGCCTACTTGTGACAATAAGCGATTTTCATTTCATTTAATTCCTTTCCCACATTCCAGGACCCCAAATCCCATTTCCAGGTGACAGTGATTAACTTGTGCTGTTTGCAGTTTAGTTTTCTGTTTGTGCTGCTCGCAGTGTGATCTCCTCTACACCGAGGAGACTAAATCCACCACACAGTGGAAACTAAATCCAAATTGAGTGCATTCTTCGAGGAACATCACATCTGGAACCGTGATCCAGAGCATTCAGTTGTCTGCTATTTTGATTCTTTGCCCCGCTCTCAGTCTAACCTCTGTCTTTGGCATCCCAAACTATTCATTTGGAGCTCAATGGAAGCTCAGAGAACAGAACCTTATATTTAATCGGGCATTTTACAACCCTCTAGATGCACCATTCATATTAATGATTACAATTCAGAACCAGTACTCCCTTTTTCATATAATAGGTGCTGGCAATTGTTCTGCTTTTACCAAGTATACAAGGGGAGAATGTTCAAACTCCACACGGACAGTGACCCAGGGCCGGGATCGAACCTAGGTCCTTGAGCCCTCGTGAGTTATCAGTGTCAATTAAATCTCCTCTCAGCCTCCTCTGTTTTTAACAAACATCGAATCCAACCTATCCAATGTTTCCTCACAGTTCATTTTGGTGTGAATGAGGTTCAGGGAATGTTCCCTAATTTCTCTTCCCTGATCCTATGATTGAGATCATTCTTGTTGGGAGCCTGTTCGATGTCAGCGACCAGCAGTCCCATAGGAAGTGACCATTTTAGTTCTGTAATTCTGAGCAGTAGTGTCCCTCGCACTTCCAGTGAATTGGAGGGCAGTTTTTATTGTCGGCTGCAGTGGATTGAAAAACATTTGACAGAGTTGTGCACCAACACGATGCAGTTTGGATGAAAGTTCACAGTCTTGAAGTGTTAATGATGTTTCACGTTTCAAGATAAAACCATTCTGCCTGAAAATTCCAACAGGTTCTCTTTTTTTTTTTGCAGATATCAATCATCTGCAATAATTTGTTTAGTTTAACTGAAGAATGTTGAGAATGTGGAACTCGTGACAAAAAGTTCTGTTTGAGCAGGAAACCGATTAGTAAAGTAACAGCATTAAAAGATTGTTATCATTGAAAGTGGAAAGGGATTCACATTGTCAGACCATTTACTGATACACCTGGAGAGACCATTCAGATACTTCACGTGTGTAGGTAGGTATGACCCATGAACGGGGATTTCCTCAGTGCTCCCACCTGTCCCCAGTTTCAACATTTCCAAGGATTTCAAATACAATCTGTACATTCTTACTGGCAAGACGCAGTTCAAATGTGTATAGGGAAGGAACCCCTTGTTCACTCCACTGCTGAGTCTCCAGTGAGTTCATTTGTAACTTTCTGGACTTTTCTTTTGTTAATTACACCCGAGATAGAACTAGAACAAAGAACAAACCAGACCCTTCGGCCCTCCAAGCCTGCACCGACCATAGTACCTGCCTAAACTAAAACCCTTCGCACTTACAAAGTCTGTATCCTTCCATTCCCACCCTATTCATATATTTGTCTAGATGCCCCTTAAATGCCACTATCATTCCTGCTCCTACCACCTACCCAGGCAGCGTCTTCCATATAGTACCAGAGTAACTATAACTATAGGTACGGCACTCATATTCCAACTATCCAACTCATCAGACTCATTTGATTCTTCCCAACTTCCTTCTCTTCATGAACCTCTGAAGGTAAAACATGATTTATATGTACCAACCTAATCTTTCCACTATGAAACATCTTAACAAAATTTGTGCCAGACCCACATATTTTCATGACGCTTTCTGGTGGCCACTTCAAACACTTGTCATGTTCTTTCAAACTTAACTTTCTGGTTCAACTTCAGACTTATTTCTCTCACTGTTGCTTCATAGCTCCAGGGTCCATGGTTCAATTCCCGACTTGGGCACTGTCTGTACTGAGTTTGTACGTTCTCCCCGTGTCTGCGTGGGTTTCCTCCAGGTGCTCCGGTTTCCTCCCACAAGTCCTGAAAAATGTGCTGTTAGGTAATTTGGACATTCTGAATTCTCCCTCTGTGTACCCAAACAGGCGCCAGAATGTGGCGACTAGGAGCTTTTAACAGTTACCTCATTGGCGTGTTAATGTAAGCCTACTTGTGACAATACCGATTATTATTATTATTGTATTTACCAACCTATGTGTAAAAAAATATAGTTCAAGGACTGTGGTCTTCGGTTCAAATATCATTTGATCACATAATTGTATATCTTGGTGTGGTGTTTCAATCGAAATTGAATCAGAACCAACCCAGCATTCGTCATTGTGCAGAATGGGCTCTATCCTCGCCAGAGAAACGGCGTGCGCAGGCGCAGTAGCAAATTGTGAATTGAGCATGCGCAGTAGCTGTGCTGAAGCTGCGGAGAGACAGTGATGAGCTCTCCACAACTGATGAGAAACGGCAAGTTTTGGGAAGGTAATGGAGGCGGAAGAGTGGGTGGGAAGACTTTTCAATTACTCAGTGAAAGTGTTTAACCCATAGGAAGACCCTCCCAGTCCTGATTTTGCATCAATTTGGGAAGTAATTTCAGCGTCGCATCTCCCCTGCAAGGCCCCAGTTAATGGCCGCCATCTTTACATGGGCCAAGGGGAAGGATGGCGCATGGGCACCCTAACCAGGGCAGCAGTGCGCGTGCGCGTGCGCGGCGAGAATGTGGCATTCTATCCTGGACTGACAGTGATGGATTGCGGAAACGCATTTTACAGGGGATCAGAAGGGGAGGATTAACACACAGGAAACATAAACCAAGAGAAATGTTTTATTCCTGAAATGAGGGAGATTCCTTTTTTATGGGACATTAGAAGAGCAGAATTTGAAGGAAATTCAGGGGTTATAGGTTATCGGAGGGGTTACGGGGATAAGGTGGAAGTGAGGGCTTAAGTGGGTCGGTGCAGACTCGATGGGCCGAA